>NC_079439.1:17431882-17731882 GCF_903798145.1 Danio aesculapii
TCATATTATGCGTGGAAAAAGTCAGTTCTAATGCATGTTTGCCTGATTTTTGTTGCATTTACAAGGTTTTGACCAGCATGTGGCAGTTCAAACGCTCTGAAACAGTTTCATTTTGCAAAGCAATTGGTTAAATTGTTTCAAACCTTTGAAAAGATTAGTTTCTCCCACACTGAAAAAAATGATTCAATGGACTTTCTTAAAAAAAATTAAGTGGTTGCAAATAATTTATTAGGGCTGAATTTAAACAAACAAATTTTGTTTGTATTCAGCCCAAATAAATTGTTTGGAACAATTTAGCAAAAGTCTTTTTTTTTTTTCAGTGCATCACTAGGTCTAAAGATTGTCTTATCAAATTTCCTGTGGTGTGGTGTGTTAGGAGCGACTTAATCTGGCCAAAATGATGTCGGAGTTGCTCCAATCACAAATCTGCATGTTAAATATTTAAGGTTCAGAAATCCAGAATGTGGGAGGAACCTTGAGGATAAACACACATGAGCCAGATATTATCACGTGAAACTAAACAATATCCAATCAGAGAGCAAGCTGACAGAAGACGAAACATAAGTCAGGGTGGAGAACAAAGTGAAATTGATTTAGACAGATAGATTTAGAGATAGATGATCGGCTTGTGGATTTGTGGCAACAGCAAGATTGTTTATTCAAACACCATATTTATTCTTAAGATTTCCTGTGTTCACCACACACTATAGGAGCATAAGATAAAGGTAAAATGAGGTTCAACTCAGTACTAGCCAGGTGTAACTAATGAAATGGCTAATAAATACATGCATCCAAAAAAAAGCCAAGGCATATAGTCTTAAAGTTATGTATTTTCAGGGAAGAATTAACAAAAATGCTCAAAGGCAAATTTGTTGTGTGGTGAGTAAGGCGAGTTTGCATGAACAAGCACTGCTCACGTTTCCTTTAGGAAAAAAAAAAAATCTAATAAGCATTTTTTTTTTACATTTCCATTGATTACCCTGCTTCTCTTTTCTTAAGCTTGCTTTGTAGTTAATTTGACACATTTCTCATGGCAGAGTTAGTCTGCATCCACAAATTGCTCTGTGCTCCTGTATAAGCGCATCTGTCTTACAAACTGCCAAAAGGACGACAACGAGATTACATTTAATAGTCCCACAGGTTTAACCTGCAAGATTCGCAAGACTCCAGGGATGAAAGATTGTAAGTAAAGAGAAAGTGTGTGTGAGTCATAACAACCTAGAGAACAATTCTCTGTCACTGTACTCTCCTTTGCCTTAAATTACCTTCATTTTCCCACCCACAACTACGATAAAAATCAAGCATTGATGGGCATTTTGGGTGACACTGAAACAAACGAGACATTGGGTACTTTTCATGTCTAACTCCACACTTGGGTTCTTATGCACAGTAAAAAAATTCTGCCAGATTCACAAAAGGTGCTTGAATAAATCCCTATAGTTGTTCTAATGTTGAATTACTAACATGGTGTGTGCACTTTAAAAATGCTGGGTTTCACAAAACTTCTTCATGTGGTCCAAACACAAATTAAGTCAACCTAAATGTCTTTACAAATTGAAGTGGATTGAATGTAAAACAATTAAGTTGTCCCCAAAAAAATTGAGAATTGTGTTTTTTCAACTCATTTTAAATAAGCAGTTTGAACAAGCATCGCAAAAAAAAAAAAAATTGTGTATGGCATAATATTTATCCAAACGTTAAATAAATATTTCATATAGCTTTTTTTTTTTTTCACATTTGTAGGAGATACAAAACACAGACGTTTTGGCACAATGCCTTTCTCACACACTGAGGAAGGCATTGTGGTGAAATGCCTGTTTTCTGTATATAAAACAAAGCTATACAAAGTAATTCTTTAATGAGTGCGAATCATGACCTTCTGAATAATATTATTAACAAGAGTAAAGCACCAAAATTAAAAAAAAAAAAAAAAATGCACGACATTGAAAATCTGGCATTGTGATATTTTGTTTGGCTGTGATATATATTGCTATATGAATATAATTAAATAGCTCTATTTGAAAAGATTTCAATCATTTAGGTTGACTAGGGTGATCAAGCCTTTTTCTATGAAGTGCATCTGATATATTGGTAATCTTTTTATTATAAAGGCAGGTTTTTTATTCACATTATTTTATAATTTTTCCTCTGGTTTTTGTCCTATTTTTTTATTTTCTCAATTTTTTAAAACATTATATACGGGCCAGGGTGGAACCAAGTTGGAGCACTCACTCTGATCCCCTGGGCTCTGCATTGGTTAGGGAAAACCCAATTTGAACCAAAACAAATGATTACAATTGGTCTAAGATTGGCAATGAAAATTCAGTAAAATTGAATTTGTTAGAATTTTTGTGTTTATTTTCATTGTTTATTTTTAAAGTGTATACTGGCTCAGTAATTTTTTATTTTTGCTTTTGCATGATCCAGTCTATAATCTGAACAAAAACTGTGGACAGTTTGAATGAAAACTTGATTCCACCTTCTGATAGCAAATGGTGAATAAATAAATGAATAAATAAATAAATAAATAAAATGTAGTATGCATAATGCAACATTATTTCTGTGTTTTTTTTTCTAATGTTCTAAGTTTCAAGGGTTGCTGCAGATTTTATTGTTACTGTTTTGAATTCAATAATCAAACATAAAATAGAATGGTTATCACTGTATGACTAATTTCATGAAACATAAAAATAATATCTTTACAATTCAATATTTATTAAATAATCTAATTCTGCGATGTGACTATTGCAGATACACACATTGCAATATCGATGCTCAAACGATATATCGTTCAACCCTAAAATACACCCAAACCATAAGCCATATTCTCTCTTGTACAGCCATCAGTATCTAAAAGAGCCATACTTCTCTCAAAGCGCTCAGGATCTCTTTATAAAGCCTTTTAATACCACAATAAACACCATTTCTACGCCCAGATCAAGCTGTAATATACATCAGTTTGTTCTTTAGGATATAGTGCTAATGAGTAAACATTAAAGCAGAATTACATAGCTGGATATACATGTTAAATCTGAGCAGGGAAATATTCATATCTTATTCGATCACTCATTAATCTTTTGCTTGATCATACTTGAATTTCTAATGAAACTGGAGTTTATCAGACAGTATGGAATGAGGGTTCTGAATAGCATTCAAGGGTTTCCAAAACAGTCACACATGGACATGCCACTGAATTATTGATTCTCAGTTAATATCTGAAAGTTTGCTGGGAAAACGTCTAGTGAGAGTGAATCTTTCAAGCATAAAATCTTGCAATCATAAGTTGATGTTAGCACAAAATTGGATGTTTTCCATAATAAAAAGGAGAGATCAGAAGGTCCCAGAATTCATCAATCCATCAGACCATTCAAACAGTCAACAGACGAGTCCCCGCAGTCAAACAGCAAAAATAGAGAGAGAAAAAAAGTAATTCTGGATGGAGTTTTCAAAGTGAAGGGAGTTCGTTTTTCTTGGCTCTGGAATACATTTATAAAAGGGTGGGGATTTGCATATCATTTGTGCCCCTGGGCCAGTAAATACTGAAATTACATTCTGAATATCAGCACATTTCCATTTCTCAATAGCAGTTCAGTGCTTATTTATACTAATCTGTGCTATGCATTTAGCAGTACAGTAAAATGACAATGCAGATACAGATACAAGTATTTGTGCAGGCCAATGCAATTTTAGTATTAGCCTTCCTGAAATATAAATGAAACGTATTAAATGTACTTTCCATGGGATACATTCACGAGATTAGTTCTTCGCTCCAACCACAAACAACATATGACTAAAGGCACATAAACTCTGGAAGGAGGGTGGAATAATTGTGGCTCAGTCAATGTGACCGTGATAAAATAAAATAAAAAAAACAGTGCCTACTCCAATTCAAGCCCCATAAACCACACCACAAACAGAGCAGTGGAAAGGTCTGAAAATATTCAGAATGCACAAGTTTGCATCATGTAACGCAAGGCAACAAAGCATAAAAAATACTCATAGGCGTTTCTCAAAATAACCCTTTAAAAAGGTTGCAGTATATACAGTAGATGGTAACAGATAGTACATTTTAGGTTTCTGCTTCACCATTGTCAATCTTTATAATCAAAAACATTTTACCTGAGTTTTGAGGGTTGTACTTGAATGCGTTTGTATTGTGTGCCAAAATACAAAATTCTTCTTCTTTTGGAGTATATTGGCAACCGGCAAAAAGTCTTGGTGCATTACTGCCACCAACTGGTATGAAGTGTATAACAGAATGTCTAATTTGTCCATTGAAAATCCAATCCGATATCCTTCCAATTGAACTTGTTTCTCTCAGACTTGAAGCAATACAACATACATGTAATATATCTTTTGATTGTCTTCTCAATAAATCAATTAAGCTATACTATATTTTCATCTTTTCTCATTTCTTTAAAATACTAATAAATTCTTACTTAATAAGTTAACCTTTATTTTCACAAACTTTCATATTTCTTCCAACATATCATGACATATTCTACTGTTTTATCTTGCCCACAAAGATTTCCCAGTGTTTTCCATCTTAAATGTATAATATAGTATATAAGTTATATATAAGTATGTTACTATTTCTTTTAGTTTAACCAATTTTGCCTACAATTGTTTTAAATTTTATGTAGTCTAACCATCAACTTTTTTTTTTTGACATTTTGCATTTGCAATTTTGCCAGTCTTTGCCATTTTTTTTCAGCCTCTTTTTAACTATGCTCTTATTTTCTGCTTTACTGATATTAACTGTTAAATCAACATAGTCATTACTAGAGCCACAAAAAGTCTTGGTGCCAAAGCAATTGAAGAATTGACTCCTATAAATCGGTTCTTTCAGCAAATCAAAAACATTCCACGAGAGGCTGCGAGCGTAGTGGGTTATCCTTATTTAATGACTTCTTAAAAAAAGTCTATTCGCTGAACGGAAAATGATTTTATATACACTTTATAGCTTATTGTATTGTATATTCACACAGCCTACTGGTTTCAGATGGTTTTAGTTGACTGTAGTTACAGGCTACATTTCATTTAGCACATTTTTTTGTTGTGTTTGTTCAAAATATCCCATTTGATATTTGAGGAAGAACCTGTATCAAACCACCATCAGCTTAGATGGTCAGTGAGCCGCCAAAATGACTAGCAATTTTCTAACTCTAAACAGTGAATCATTTCAAACAATATCCACTTCTTTCACATGTGGTAAAACACGTGTAAAATGTGTAGTTTAGGAAAAACTATGAGTTGACTATATTTAATCACTATGATTACTACAGTAGGCTCTTTTCATGAGGGACACAAGATTCAGTTGTTAAAGTTTTAAACGTTTAGGAACATTTCTGTTTGAAAATCATAAAACACAAATGTGGACGTGTTACATATTAAGCTTGTGTCCCTAATATATAGTAAATACCATAGTGTTTTTGAACCATGTTATAGTAAAGTGTAGACTATACTGTGTATATTATAGTATTTACAACACTTTGTTAAATAATGTTACTGCATACTATTAACTAGGCTATACTGAACTGGAAAAAATGTAATAAATACTGTAGTATACTTTACTGTGTTAAACTGTGGTGTATTGTAGTATGTGTAGTTGTAGAAATTCAATTGTTTATATATTATTAATTAGCTTCCATTACTCTAGTGGTTGTATTACCACAGCAATTTATTACTAAAACAGATTCATTAAAATATTTTAGTATGGTTCAAAAACCCTAAAATAAATTACTTTATTATTTTGTCATGCGGGTGTGATACACATCGTGTTTTTCTTGATAGGAACTAAAGGAAAATAGGCAATTTTTAATTTTTTTTTACAATTGCGGTAACAGTGCTTAAGTCTTGTCATCGATCCCAGTTGTAAGAGCAATAGTTGATCGTTTGGAAAAGTAGCAAAAGGTAGATTCTGTTGTACTGCATTCCAATCATCACAAATACATATTGGAACTCACATGGACCCAAGATTCTGACAAAAATCAGTTAAGTTTGGTGAAGGAAAAAGTCATGGTTTGGGGTTACATTCAGTATGGGGTCGAGCAAGAGATCTGCAGAGTGGATGGCAACATCAACAACCTGGGGTATCAAGACATTTCTGCTGCCCATTACATTACAAACCAATGGAGAGGGCAAATTCTTTAGCAGGATAGTGCACCTTCTGATACTTTATCCTGCACATAAGTTCCTGAAAGCAAAAAAGGTCAAGGTGCTCTAGGATTGGCCAGCCAAGTTACAAGACATGAACATTATTGAGCATGTCTGGGGTAAGATGAAAGAGGAGGCACTGAAGATGAAGCCAAAGCATCTTGAAGAACTCTGGGAGTCCTGCAAGAACACTTTCTTTGATGATGTTATTAAAAAGTTATTTGAGTTAGTTAGTTAGTTAGTTAGTTAGTTAGTTAGTTAGTTAGTTAGTTAGTTAGTTAGTTAGTTAGTTAGTTAGTTAGTTAGTTAGTTAGTTTGTTTGTTTGTTAATTCATATAGCACATTTTTTACAACACAATGTTGTCCAAAGTGCTGAACACAATCAATACTAAATAAAATAAGTCCTACATCACATACATAACAATTAAAACGTAAGGCAAACCTGTCAACATTAAAAAGGCTCAAATGCTAAAGAACAAAGATGCAGTTTCAGAAGATTTTTAAACACAGATAGAGTTGGAGCATGTCTAATGTGGGACAGAAGCCTGTTCCAGAGATTTGGGATGATTACAGCAAAAGCCTAATCCCCACTTCACTTATACTGCATGGTACAGAAAGAATAAACTGATCAGAAGACCTTAGTGACCATGCCAGGATTATATACATGTAGGTGATCTGATAAGAAAGGTGGTGCCAGATCATTTAAGTATTTAAAAACAAAAATTAATCATTTAAAATAAAAATCTTTATATCATTTAAGTCATTGCAGACATGTATGGATGTGTCGTCCAAGCTCTTGGGAGTCATAGACAATATTAATTCTTTTTCACTGCAGCATGACTTTATATTCTATACTGTACATTATTTCTGTTAAGTGACGAGACTTTTGTCTAAGCAAAGTCAGACCTTACTGTCCTAATTAAATAATTAAAAATCAACACATGATCATATTTTATGTTAATAAAATAAGAGTAATCTAGAGGCTTTTGCCTTTCATATAAGCCACTTCTGATACCAAATGATCAACTAGAAGTTGGAAGTCAAGAAGTCAAGTTATTATTTGTCGTTAAAACTTGGATAGGCGACAAGACTTTTGTCAGGTAGTGTAGCTAGTTGCTATAATTAATCATTTTAAAACATTTTAATTGTGGAGTACACCGCATGTCTATCAAAATATTCACTGTGAAAAACCATTACAGCTCTAACTTAACCATACTGTCAAGTAATCATGGTACCACAGACATAATTTGTTTAAAATGAATAATAATCTGTAAAACATAATTATTACTAAATCACTGCCATTTAAAACCTCATCAACAATAATGATGGCAAATCATTTTAAACAGGGATCAATAAACAGTTATGAGACCAGTTGAGTTTAAGATGCATGTACACAGATGGGACAAAAAAAAAATATAGGGTGAAAAGATCAAATCTGTACATTAAGGCAGCCCAATGTTCAATATGTTCCTCATTTAACAGCCAATATACTATTAGTATGTGGCTCTTGCTCAAACCGTCAGACATCAAATGAAAGAACAGCCTCCACATGTCAATTTCAAGAATTAAAATAATACACCTACGTGTACAATTTCAGGTTGCACAGACTTTTTAAGTCAACACTCGCTGTGCTGTGTGTGAATGTGTGGTGCCGGTGAGTCATTCTCAGAACTCAGATTACGCTGAGTTTTAAATGTGCAAGGAGGAATTGTTGAGCTTTATTTGGGATCAGTGTGTGCAGGTGGTCAACTGTGTTGTGAGTCATATTTTCTTCCCGAGTGAAGGAGAAAGAGGAGAAGCTCCCGTGAGATAATTAGCCATCATTACCCCATCTCCTGCTTCCTGAGTGGGTGCTGGGCTTTTGTCCTGTTCTATTAACATCTCTAATAGAGCTGTCACTGTGACTCATGCCCATCAAACTGACACATGCACGGCTCGGTCCGCAGTGCCCTGCCGTATGTGCATGAAGGGTGTTGGGATGTCAACCGGACCGTACACAGATCTGAAACAAGACGTCAGGAGAGATTATTGCAGCGTACATTCAGTTTAATTAGAGATGCATGGTATTTTGAAGGGGAAGTGTGTAATTTTTGTGATAAAATTAATTAACTAAAGTAACAAACTATAAGCACTGCAGCTGCAATTTTATTTTATTTTTTATCTTTTTCTTAATATTTTTTATGTGTAAAACACTATAAAGCTAAGGTGTTGCACATGGTTTCTATAGGTAATTTCTTACTGTCTTGATGAGTGTTTGAATATATTTTTATATTATTACCTGGGCTTGACATTAACTTTTTTGATCACCAGCTACTGTGGCTAGTAGTTTTCCAACGTTACTAGCCACTAGCCATTTTGACTAGCCACAATTTTGTTGTTGTGAAAATATATTTTATATGTATAAATTTGACTTTGGCATGCTAAAATTACTTGTGTTATATTTGATGTTTTCTTTGTCTATTTTTTTTTACCCTCCTCTCTGCTTGCTCAGCCCTTAGGTTTCTTATTGGTTTACCATTCTGTCCATCATCATGACGATGTTGGTTCCACCAATCGCAGGACGAGCCACAAGGATTTAAAGCCTCAATAGACCAGTGTGTGGTGTGCGCTCGGCCTCAGCATACCATTTGTGCTCCACGCAGTTTGTCTGTGCTATGCTTTGGCTGTTTAGTGATTTATTATCTCAGTTTACTGTGGTAATTAGAGTTTGCTTGTTGAACTTCGTTGGCTTTAAGTAACATAATGTGATGGTTGTTGTGTGATTCTAAATTAAGCTTCGACCATCTTATCCGTTTTGTTTTAGTTTAGATTGATGTTTTGTTAGATTAGTTTGAGTGTTTTGCCAGCTGTGTATTTTGAGTTTTGTAGCTTTAATTAGTTTAGTTCGGGTGTCGTATACACTGAAGATCTCGGTTTTTATTTGTATTTATTTTTGACGCCTAGTTTAGACTTTAGTTTTAAGGATTGTTGTGTTTGGCTTACACTCGTTTTTGTTTAAAGATAATTGTAAAAGTTTATTTTTCCCCATTTATTATCGTTACATAATTGTTTCAACTACTGAGTGAAAAGCTTAAATAGAGACTTGATTCTTGCCTCATCCTTGATCTGTCGCACATATTACACGGAACACTTGACTTAAGTTGTGTCCACATGCCTCAACTTTTTCACATGACTTTTTAGGGCTCTGCACTAAGGATTTACCATTTTTTTCTCTGGCCACACTAAACTATTTATTTGCCACAAATGTAAAAAAAAAAAAAAGTGTCAAAACAAAAATATAGCTGAATACATACACTTTTCATGCTGTAAAAATATATACTTTTTAAAATGACACTTAAAAATATTATTTTCAGCTACTTTAAGCTGCGGTCATACTAGAGTTTGAGCTTGTGAAATTCTGTAGTACAACGCTGCAAAAAGGGGCGGGAATAAACAAGATGATTAGAAATTTAAAAAAGCGAGCAATTGGTCCATGTTTTAAATTTCTGTTCAGAGAGGTCATGTTTTGATCTTCGATTGGTCTCACGCAGTCAAGTGATGCGATTTCAAAGTTCACCAAACTCGAACTTTCCAACACAGCGAACAGCGAAACCTGCCACACGACCTTGTGTTTCCGGTCTGACGCAGTCACGTGCGTATGAATGGAAGTCTATGGGGAGAAAAGTGCAATGTGACCGCAGCTTTAGGCTTTCTAGATAAATCCATGCAGGTGTTTTGAGGTAAGTTGGAGCTGAAATATGCAGGACACAGGCCCTCTAGGACCGAGTTTGGACACCCCTGTTGTAAAGTGTCTAATAAATGAAAACTCATTCATTCATTCATTTTCTTTTCGGCTTAGTCCCTTTATTAATCAGGGGTCACCAGAGCGAAGTGAACCGCCGCAACCAAACACCTACACAGTCTTGCGCACACTCAAATACACTATGGTCCATTTAGCCTATTCAATTCACCTTTACTGCATGTCTTTGAACTGTGGGGGAAACCGGAGCACCTGGAGGAAACCCACGCGAACATGGGAAAAACATGAATGAATATGATTATGAACTTAGATATGAATTTAAAAGAGAGATCTGTGATGGGTGTACTAATTTATGCTGAGCACTGTTCATTAAACAAGAAAAAAAAAAACACTGGAAAAACACCTTTAATCTGATGTTAACATTAGAAAAAGATTGATTTGGTGGATGAGTATTTGACTCTCTGCTTCAGATACACACAGGAAGCTGGGTTCACAGTTAATGATCCATGGCTCTACTTTGATTTGGTGGATTAAAGAGGTTTTAGATCAAGGACAGCCCTCTCTTTCTCACAAACACACACCACATGCACACAAACATACAAAATATCTCAAGATACGGTTCAGCAACCGAAACAAACTCACACCCAAACCCCGCACACACAATTCTATAAAATCTCCAATACCCACCGTTATCTGATGGCTGAAAGGGTCTCTCAAATCCCTGTCTCACACACACAACCTTTAAACTACTTTCATCTGAAAACCTCTCAAAACGCCCCTAGACTCAATCAGCAGTGGTAATGGAACGGCGGCCTTTATATCCTGACTCCAGCTTTGCTCAGAAGAGAGAGAAAGACAGAGAGAGCGAGTGAGCGGTTGGGCATCCTAATCATTTTCATATTAAGATCTTGAGCTTTGATATAACCAAGACACAAATATAGAGCTGCATCCTGTCATCAGGAAAGGTCATCACTACCGGAGAATTCGCCATTCGTGGCAAAAGCCGTTTTGTAGGAAGGCCTTTATGGTTTTACAAGTCATCCATTTACTCGCATGATTTATTCATCATATCCTATATCTGTACCTGTTTCTGCACAGGTACAAAATGTTTACTTTGGCTCAGATCGTGTTGCCTGCACTACATTTATACTTTGAAACATAAATTTTGCATCAGTTTTATTATAATTTTTTTTTAAATTCAGAATGGATATAATAAAAATAAAGCTGTAAAAGCATCATGCTTTCTGCAAAAAATAAATGAAAAAATCTGAAAGAGTCATTTTAATATAAAAATGCTGCCTTAAATATTTAAGTTAAATCAGGTTAACTTATTAAATGTTTTAATTGACAAATAACTTGAATTTACACCCTTTAAACTGACTTAAAACAAGTTCGCAAACGAAAACTGATTAAAAGTTATAGTAAAACATAGTCAAATACTTAACATTTTAGTGTATTTTAGCATATATAAGATGCTTCTAGCATGATATAATCATACTGTTATAATTTTTCAGCTATAGTTTCCACACTGCATATTTCCAACATCATTTTTAAAATTACTAGCATTTCTACTGTATTTAGCATACTGCAAGCATGTTATAGCTTTTCACTCTGCTAGCATGTTTCTAGCATCATTTTCAAAATTAGACAATATTACATTTGATTTAACATACTGCTAGAATGTTGTAGCATAACATTTCACACACTGTACAGCTAACATGTTTCTACTATAGTTAACATGCTGCAAGCATGTTTTCAGCATAGTTTTTTTACACTGCTAGCATTCTAGCTTCTTGCATAATTTTTGAAAATTACTAGTATTTGTTTTTAACATTGTTAACATCTAGATTTAACACACTGCTAGCATGTTTAGCATAGCTTTTCACACACTGTAAGCATGCTTACACTAATACTTACCCCGCTGCATGTTTCTAGCATCATTTTCAAACCTGCTAGCATGTTTCTAGCTGCATTATATACTGCTAACACATTTCTAGCCATTTGTATTACACTACAAGCATGTTTTTAACATGCTTCTAGCTATACTTTCCATGCTGCATGTTTCTAGCTCCATTAAACATACTGCTAAAATATTTCAACTTATACAGCATTTAGCCTACCATAGTGCAAGCATGTGTTTAGAATTGCTTTTTACATGATTAACATGTTTCTAGGTATACTTAGCACAATGCATGTTTCTAGCACTACACTGCTAACATGTCTACTATATTTAACATAATACACGCATGTGTTTAACAAATCTTTTTACACTGCTAGCATGTCTCAAGTATATTTTTTTAATTATTAGCATGTCTATATTTAACATACGGATAACATTTAGATTTAACATGCTGCTAGCATGTTTTTAGAATTGCTTTTCACACACTGTTAGGATGTTTCTAGCATCATTTTCATACCTGTCAGCATGTTTCTAGCTATATTTAACATATTGCAAGCATGTTTTAGCAAATATGTTCACACTGCTAGCATGTTTCAAGCATTATTTTCAAAATTGCTAGCATTTCTGTATTTATTATACTGGTAGTATGTTTTTATCATTTAGCATGGTTCTAGTTATACTTGCCACTCTGCATGTTTCTAGCATCATTTTCAATCCAGCTAGCATGTTTCTAGTTGCATTTTAACATCTTGTTAACAATTCTACTTACATTTACCTTACTGTAAGCATGTTTAGAATGGTTTTTCACATTGTTAACATGTTTTTTTTTTTTTTTTCATTCAGAATGAGAATAATAAAACAAATAACGCTGTAAACGCATTATGGTTTTAGCAAAAAAGAGAGAGAGAGAGAGAGAGAGAGAGAAGTATGTTTCTAGCTTCTTTTCTATTTTAAAAATTACACACTGCTAGCATTTTTATAGCATAATTTTTCGAAATTACTAGCATTTCTATATTCAACTGTGAACATGTAGATTTAACATACTGCTAGCATGTTTTTAGCATAGCTTTTCATACACTGTTAGCATGTTTCTAGCTGTAATTACCATTCTGCATGTTTCAAACATCATTTTCAAACCTGTGAGCATGTGTTTAGCTGCATTTAACATATTGCTAACATATTTCTACCTGTAATAACCATACTACAAGCATGTTTTAGCATAGTTTTCACAATGTTAACTTATTTGTAGCAATTCTTAACACAATGCCTGTTTCTAGCATCATTTTTATGAAGCATCATCTAGCATTTTTGAATTTAACATACTGCTAAAATTGAGATTTAACATACTGCTAGCATGTTTTTAGCATTTTTCTCACACACCATTAGCATGCTTCTCTCTATATTTACCACGCTGCATATTTAAGCATCATTTTCAATCCTGCTAACACGTATAGCCGCATTTAACATACTGCCTACACATTTCTACTTAAATGTATTACACTGCATGTTTTTAGCATGACATTTCACATTGTCAACATGTTTATAGCTATACTTACCACAATTCATGTTTTTAGCATCTTTTTCAAAACTGCTAACAAGCGTCTACATATTGTTAACATATTTCTACTTATGTTTACCATTTTTATAGCATGGCTTTTTACATAATGAATAGGTTTTTAGATATACTTAGGACCATGCATGTTTTAAGCATCATTTCAAACGTGCTAACATGTTTCTAGCTTTATTTATCTCACTGCTAACAGATACACTGATAACAGATATTTCTACCTATATTTAACTTTACTAGCATGTTTCTAGCTTGATTTTCCACATTGCTAGTTTAGCACTTTATTGACTGCATGTACTAGCATGTTCTAAAATGCCATTGCCATTCTGCTAACTTATTTTTACTGTTTTAACTCCCTAACCCCAAACTTTTTAATGGATTCAAAACTCAGAAAAGTACACAGAGAACCAGTAGTTTGAAAAATGCTAATTCTCTCCAAGCTTTTAGGACTACACACTGAATGACACTATTTTTAACGCCTCTACTTCACAAGCCTTAATGGCTCTCATCAGGAATGACATGTTTGGTGGTTTCTTGTGCTGCGTGGTTATTTTGTGCAATTGGGAACATGATAAAAGCATTACGTAATCGACAAGGGCTTAATCTGCAGCTGAGCACATCACATACATTTCAGTTCAGCTTTATCTGAGATGGAAGAGTGCAGAAGTCTGAGGAAGTGATGCCTCCTTGGGATATTAAAGGCTGATGAGGGATTTGAACCACATGATATAAATGCTGTAAGCAGTAATGCTCCTGAGCTTTCTCCTAAGATCTTTTACGCTTCTCGAGTCTCCCCTTTTCTAAATATCAAAGGAATATTAATACACCAAACTTCATTATACAAACAGAAAATTCAAACATGCCCCTCAGAACTGCAGGAGGGCGAAACATGACACTCCATTAAAAGAAACACACGGCATTGTAAAATCTTAGGTACTATTACAAAGAAAAAGACAGGATGTGACTATATACATAGTGCAGAAATAAAAATAAATAAATAAAAATAAACAGCAATGTGCTGGGGAATAAATGCTGCATTGACATTCAATTCTTTATTAAAATACCGAGGAAGTGAAATTCCAGTAGCTTAGGATCACTAAAGTTCTCTTTAAAGTCATCATGAAATATTTTATTTTATATTTTATGAAATATTGCAGTATTTGCTGTACAGTAAATGAATAAGCTGAGCACTTTTTTTGTAATTTATCTGCCCTAATAATATTTATACACACAAAAAATTGGTCAATTGCTCAACTCAAGACAATATTGACACCTTACAAAATGTAGTTCTGAGGCTGTGTCCGAAACTGCCTACTACTCAATAGGGATTGCATTTGAATTTATACTCGGCCATTAGAAAAGTATGTTTGAGTAGTATGAATGAAACTCAGACGTACTACATCCGCCATTTTGTCATGATCACGTGACCTACTCGCGTCAGTTGTGTCTCTTCACTCCCATTCATGAATTCTTTCGTGGAGCATCATGGGACAGCGCAGCGTACATGAGATGCACACTTCAGAATCTCGCCGAAAGTAGTAGGTCATCCGGGTACTTCTTGCATACTGATTTTTGAATTCTATGAATTCTGACATACTACTTGGCTCATTTTTAGCGTCCTATATAATATGGAGTTACGCGGTTTCGGACGCTGCCTTAGTGTTACTTGATTCTGAGAAACAAATCAAATCAAATCAAATCACATGAAACACAGGGCAATATACTGCAGACAAAACCATAGCAGCATCAGCCATTTTCTGCTGAACTACTTTTTAACATTTTAACAAAACAAAATAACTTATAAAGAATATTATTTACATATCTGAGAAACAAATTAAATTAAATTAAACCACACTCTCACTTTAAGGATGATCTTGTGACATTCCCTAATACAATGCCATAATAATAATTAAAAAAAAATATATATATATAATATAAATATAAAAAAAAAACACATAAGGGAAAACTATTATGTCCTTTCCATTAAATCTATGTCATTCAAATATTTAAAAGTGTCTTTATTTACCTTTTTTATCTTTGCCGTCTAAAATATCTTTTAGGGAGAAATTGAATAGCTCTCTTAATCTTTCAAAAATGATTTGCATTGATTGCTTATTTTTGTAAATTCAAATAATGCATGAGATACTGTTTCAGGGAGATCACACCTTTCACAGTTACTGTTTTCGTGCTTTCTAATTTTAAATAAACATTGATTTAAAGCAGAGTGACCTATTCGTAATCTTGTTATGATAACGTCCTTTTTCCTGTTCATTATTTGCTAAACTACGGTAGTCGCGCAAGGACAAAATAAAGAAAATGCCAGCATGATTTAACCACTAGGTTCCACCAAACCATCAATCATGTATGTAATTCTAATTTCATGTCATTCATCACAATGAATCAGTTATTCTCTATTACCACTGTTACACATGCATTTAAAGGGATAGTTCTCCCAAAAATTAAAATGACACATAATTTACTCACCCTTTACTTGTTTCAAATTTTGAGTTTATTTTTTCTGTTGAACACAAAAGAAGATATTTTTGAAGAAAAGCTAACCTTTTTCCCTACTATGGAAATCATTGGTTACACATTTTCAGCTTTCTTCAAAATATCTTCTTTTGTGCTCAACATAAAAAAAAGAAACTAAGGTTTGAAATCACTTTAGGGTGTTTAAAATTGTTTTCATTTTGGGTGAACCATTCCTTTTCTAACCACTTGTTAGATTTTGTCATCTTTTCATCAAGTTCACTCTTCATGTGGGAACAGAAACACTTCTTTTTCAATGCTTTAATTACTGCTTTGATGAACATGAACAATAACCAATGTAAGGGGTCCTACTGTTCAAGACATACAATTAAATTCTCAGGTGTCCCCAATAAAATCCGGTGAAATATAATTTCAGCTCAGAACACCTTACGGATCATTTATCAAAAACCAACACAAACTAAAATGCTTTGGATGAGAAGAAACTAGTCGCACAGCAGCTACTTGAGGACAAAAACCTGACCAATGTCTTGAAATGTAACATGTTGTTAAGTGTTATAACCACAGTAGCATAACAATTGGTGCTGTGTTGTTCACATTATCACAAATCAAAACTAGTAATTCCTAAAATGTTTAATCTAGCTTTAGATGGAGATTTTCACTAATGAAATGCGGAATATCCAGTTTATTTTTATAACTTTGACAAACATCCCACACAAAAGCAATAATATAGCAATAAAACATACTTTTCTATTAAAAAACACTTTATATAAAAAGTTCTCAACATTACACTCATAATTTAAAAATATTTTGTTAGTTTAACTGGTGTCCAACAGTGTGTGGCTTATTTGTAACAGTTACAACCAACCAGGTTGTGTCATGTTTTTCTCAAAACTTGCTAGCAGTCACTGTGTTTTTTACATCTTTCAAAATGTTACCATATTTTAGTCTAGAAGATGGGAATCACAACTATATGATATTTTACTTGCATACTTTTACAGATTTTTTTTAAATAAAAAAAAAAAAATTAACTGTAATAAAAATACTTTTAACCTGCAAAAATGGTTTCTCCTGTGTTTCTCATCCAAATTTCACCAAACTTTTTCAATAATTGGCAGGAAGACATCTGTCAACACTATGGTGAAAACCACGGAAGCAATCCATGGTTATTCCTGAGCAAATGCCTTAAAACTGTTACATTTTACCTCGTGTTACTTTGCGCCCCGCGCTCCCCTACCCCTGAACTGGACACTCTACACTGTGAAAAATGCTGGGTTCTGCACACGTGTTTGAAATCATTCGTTCATTTTCTTTTCGGCTTAGTCCCTTAATTAATCCGGGGTCGCCACAGCGGAATGAACCGCCAACTTATCCAGCATATGTTTTACGCAGCGGATGCCCTTCCAGCTGCAACCCATCACTGGGAAACATCCATACACTCATTCACACACATACACTAGACTGGACTTGTAGGGGAAAACGGAGTACTCGGAGGAAATCCACGCGAACACAGGGAGAACATGCAAACTCCACACTGAAATGCCAACTGAGCCAGGTGAGGCTCGAATCAGCGACCTTCTTGCTGTGAGGCAAATGCGCTACCCACTGTGCCACCTTGCAGCCTGATTTGAAATCAATTGAAAGGAATTAAGTTAGGTTATTAGTTATTACAAATTTAAGTGGATTGAACATAAATCAATTAAGTTGCCCCTAAAAAAGCTCAAGAATTGTGTTGTTTCGGCTTATTTTAAATAAATATCTTAAACAAAAGGTAAAAAGGAAATTGTGTGCATTATGTGAATTCAACCAATCAATTAATTGATTTTATTTGTTAAGGCTATTGTAAAAATCATGATTTTTTCTCTGGGTGATCCCCTGCTTAAAAAAAAGAAACCATCAGAGAATTTGAAATGATTTTAAATGGCTAATGGAAATTGTATTGGTTTTAATGGAAACTAATGGCCTTTGGATCTCTAACTGATTGCTTTCTATTAGTGGCATGCGAACACCAATTAACTACTTTTTACATGAATTTGCTTTGATGTCCCAACACATTAACATAAAATGCATTGGTTTTTGCTGATTAAAATTTGATGGTTTGTAATGTTTTTAAAGCTATTTGTGGTGGAAACCATTACAACTTTGGGTATTCCAATGTTCACACTAAACGCACATGCGACAAAATAGATTAAAAAAAAAAGATAATGATAATGACATTCCGCTAAAGCTGCAAGACTTTCAGCAGCTCCTTTATATCAACATCACTTTAAATTCCTGTAAACCCTCCAAAAACTGGGTAACTGCTCCTCAAAATGTGTTTACGACCCTGTTCATGCAACTCCCATGCCATCTGGTACAGTATTTGGTCTGTTGGTACTGTACATCTGTGCTCTATTTTCAGCATCTCTGACCTTTCTAAATGCTTATTAAAAACCTAGATCAGCCAAAAAAACAACAACAACTAAAACAAAAAAACATAATTTTTCCACTTGCAGGTTTGAAGCATTGGCACATCTTTCCTTGGCACATTCCTCGAACCACCTTTGCACTATCTAAAGGCAACAACAACAGGATTGAGCTCCCAATGCTTTGCTTTCTCCCTGAGGACTGTGAGATGCCCTCCGCTTCATTATTCTGGTCCCTGCTTCCCATAGTAGTCAGCAGGTGCCGGCAATCCAGCAAACATCTTCCATACCGAATGTATCATTAGCACTTGTGCTCAGCAAGATGACAGCGCGTTCACTCGGGCGCTTAAAATGAATAAAATAACTCATGAACGCATCAATTAAATCACAGCAGGGCACTGTATAATACTTGGAAAACCACCTTAAGGGGAACGCGGTTTTCCTGTCAGCACTGTTTTTCATTATTGATGCAGAACAGCATCCGCGGAAAACAAACGAAGGGTCACATGAAGATGCACACCAGTGTTCATCTGTGCCCGAACATGGTTAAACAACAATACGAATGGCTTGAGTTAGCAGCGGTACTTTCAAAAGGTTGTTTACTCATCATTACTCATATAAGAAGCACAGTTACAGTAAGTTACTGTAGTCGTAGCTAGATTATATGCAGTGTTAAAAAGATTATTTAACTGTATTACATGGCTGTTTAGAAAATAATGGAGATTTGAGTAATCAAGTAAAAAGTAATCAAGATTTTACAGCAATGTAATCTTATGTTTTGATTACTTTTAGATTACTTTTGACCAGTGTTTGGTAAGTAAAAAAAAATTAATTAATTAAATAAATTAAAATACATTCCATTCTTTATTAAGAACATGAAGTTTTAAACATTACATTATTATCATGATTCATTCATTCATTTTTCCTTCGTCTTAGTCCCTTTACTTATCAGGGGCTGCCACAGCGGAATGAACCGCCAACTTATCCAGCATATGTCTTACACAGCCAATCCAGTACTGGGAATCACCCATACAAACACTTACACTATGGCCAATTTAGTTTATTCAATTCACCTATAGTGCATGTCTTTGGACTGTATGGGGGAAACCGGAGCACTCGGAGAAAACCCAAGCGAACACGGACATGCAGACTCCACACAGAAATACAAACTGGCCCAGCCGGGACTCGAACCACCAACCCTCTTGCTGTGAGGTGACAGTGCTAACCACTGAGCCACTGTGTCACCAATTATCATGCTAGTTTACTTATTCTTTCATTTTTTTTGTAATGTGACTATCAGAAAACTGTGAACATGCAAATATGTTGTTTAATCACTGACACATTAACTTAAATTTTCTGGTATACATTACATATTTAACCCTTAAAATAGAAAGTTCAATCCAGAAAACATAGTTTGGGAATTCCTGTATTAAACATTAATAAACATAAAAATGAAATCGTCCAGCTTTTATATTTAGTTTAGGTCAAGAGGTTTAAAATACACAGATGTCACAAAAACATTAATAAACAACTGAAAATGACTTTAGTCTTCCAGCATTTAATTTTCCAATAGATATGACAAAGACTAATCACTAAAACCATCAATTATAATATGCAAACCTGTAATCAATAAAAACTAATGAAATTATGAGTATTTTAAAATGTAATATAACTTATTTACAGCAAGAACAAGTAATTCATAATCCAGATTACATGTAATAAATTACTACTCAGCACTGTATTGTTATGAAGCGGACAGGAGACAGAGGTAAGGAAACGTTAGGGTGTTTATTAAATGACAACAAGGAGCACATGAAGGATAGCCAGGAGGATCAGGAATGATGTTGGGGTCTTTTCCTCCGTGGCTGGGTAACAGGAATACACGAGGATGGACAGCACACACCAGATACAGCTGACAGAGGATGACACAGACTTGGAAGGACTGGAAGACAGGACGATTCGGGAGGACCAGGAAGACTAGGAGGAATACAAAGAGAACAGGTAAGTAAATCGTTTGTTTTAGCTGAGGATGACTACGCTGAGTGGTCGCTCAGTTGTCCGCTTTCGTCGAGACGAGCCCGGACAATGAGCGACTGGAGTGCTGTGCTTTTATCTGGTGCTCGTGAATGTGATGCAGCTGTGTGCTCATTAGAAGTCAGGTGATGGTGATCTTCGTGAGTGGGGGTCGTGAGAGCCTGACCAATCCATGACAGTACCCCCCTCCCCAGGGGCCCGCTCCTGAGGGCCGACACCTCCGACGCCGTGGTGGTCTCCCTCTGCCTCTAGGCGCTGGGAACTCAGGGTGGCTCTCATGAAACTCCACCATGAGACTAGGATCGAGAATATCAGCTCTGGGAACCCATGTCCTTTCTTCGGGGCCGTACCCTTCCCAGTCCACCAGGTACTCCAACTGGCCACCACGACGTCGGGAACGCAAGATCTCCTTCACTGCGTAGACGGCTCCTTCTTCTAGGAGCAGTGGAGGAGGGGGTTCCTCTTCGTGGTCAGGCTCTGTGGAGGGAAGAACAGGATCGTGATAGGGTTTCAGGAGTGATACGTGGAATGTAGGGTGAATACGGTAGTGAGAGGGTAATTGTAGTTTGTAGGTGACGGGGTTAACCTGTTCCACGATGGTGAAGGGACCAACAAATCGGGGACTTAACTTGCGAGAGGGCAGTCGCATGCGTATGTCCCGGGTGGATAGCCACACCTTTTGTCCGGGTGTGTATCTGGGTTCTTCAGACCTTCTCCTATCGGCGGTTACCTTGCTTCGACGGACTGCCCTCTGCAGATGTTGATGAGCCTCGTCCCAGACTCTCTCGCTCTCCCGGAACCAGTGATCCACTGCGGGGACATCAGATGGTTCGCCATCCCAGGGAAAGAGCGGGGGTTGGAAGCCCAGGACGCACTGGAATGGCGTGAGTCCGGTGGAGGGTTGCCGCAGTGAATTTTGGGCATATTCTGCCCAGCCCAAATACTGGCTCCAGGAGTTCTGGTGACCACTGCAGAAGGTCCTCAGGAACCGTCCCACCTCCTGAATCTTCCTCTCTGTCTGCCCGTTGGTTTGGGGATGATATCCAGAAGAGAGGCTGACGGCCACACCTAGGAGCTTGAAGAAGGCTTTCCATAGACGTGAGATGAACTGTGGACCTCTGTCCGACACAATATCTTCTGGAATACCAAATGACCTGAAGACTTGATTAAAGATATTGTCGGCAGTTTCAAAGGCTGTGGGAAGACCTTTCAGAGGGATTAGTTTGACAAACTTTGAGAATCTATCTACTATGACTAGAATACAGGTATTACCTTCTGACGAAGGGAGGTCAGTGATAAAGTCCACTCCTAGGTGTGACCAGGGACGGTTCGGAATCGGCAAGGGATGGAGCTTTCCAGCGGGTAGATGACGTGGGCTCTTGGATTGGGCACAGTCCTTACAGCCCTGAACATATTGCCTCACATCCCTTGCCATGTTTGGCCACCAGAATCGTTGGGATACTAGCGAGAGAGTATTGTTAATCCCTGGATGTCCAGTGCCTAGCGAGGTATGTAAGGAGTGGATCAGATCTACCCGGTGTTCAGGTGGTATGAACTGCCGATGAGGAGGGCATCCCGGCGGAGCAGGGGCTTCCGGAGTGGCAACGACTGGAGGAGCGTTCCAGGTGATCGGACAAATGGAGATGTGTTCGGGAAGAATCTTCGTTGGGAGTTCTTCATGATCGTGATGCTCGTGTAAACGAGAGAGAGCGTCTGCTCTTAGATTCTTGGGTCCTGGACGATAGGAAATGGAGAAATCAAAACGTGAGAAGAAAAGTGACCATCTGGCTTGACGTGGACATAGTCTCTTGGCCTCTTTGATGTATTGGAGGTTTTTGTGATCTGTGATCACCTGGAACGGATGTTTGGCTCCCTCCAACCAGTGACGCCACTCCTCCAAGGCTAGCTTGATTGCTAGAAGCTCCCTGTCTCCTATGCTGTAATTCTGCTCCGCCGGGCTCAACTTCCGAGAGAAATAGGCACAGGGATGCAGTCGGGGCGGTGTATCATGATGTTGAGATAATACTGCCCCGACGCCGGTGGTGGATGCGTCCACTTCCACCACGAAAGGAAGATTTGGGTCAGGATGAGTCAGGAGTGGGGCCCTTGTGAACTCCTTCTTAAGAAGGCGGAAGGCTGCGGCTGCTTCTTTGGTCCACTCCAGTCCTTTGGGTTTACCCTTGAGGAGATTAGTGAGAGGTGATGTAATCCTGCTGTAGTCCTTGATAAACCGTCTATAAAAGTTAGCAACCCCAGAAACCTCTGGAGCTCCTTAATGGAAGTGGGTTCTGACCAGGATAGAACAGCCTCAATTTTCTTCCCATCCATACGTATACCGGTTTGGTCAATGATGTATCCCAAGAAATGAATCGACTTCTGGTGGAATGAGCATTTCTCCGCTTTGAGGTAGAGGTGATGTTCTCTCAATGTGTGTAGGACCTCCGCAACGTGTTGGCGATGTTCGGCCTCACTCCGGGAGTAAATGAGGATGTCATCTATGTACACTATTACACAGTGGTGAAGAAACTCCCGGAGGACTTCATGAATGAAGTTTTGGAATACGGAGGGGGCGTTGACCAGACCGTAAGGCATGACCTCATATTCATAGTGGCCAGTAGGGGTCACGAATGCTGTCTTCCATTGGTCCCCCTCACGTATTCTTATCAGATTATACGCGCTGCGGAGGTCCAATTTAGTGAAGACTTTAGCTTCTCGGAGCTGTTCCAAAGCGGCTGGTACCAGAGGAAGGGGATATCGGTATTTTACTGTACCGTTATTTAGGACCCTGTAGTCGATGCATGGACGCAGCCCTCCGTCCTTCTTGGCCACAAAGAAGAAGCTTGAGGCGGCTGGTGATTTTGAGTGACGTATGTACCCCTGACTCAGAGCTTCCCTTATGTAATCTTCCATTGCCTGATTCTCTGGAAGCGAGAGCGGGTAGATCCTACCTCTTGGCAACTGGGCATCTGGAACTAGGTCGATCGCGCAGTCCCATGGCCGATGCGGCGGTAGCTGGGAAGCTCTCTTGGGGCAGAAGACATCATGAAAGGAGCTGTACTCCTTAGGAATGTGGATAGACTGCTTCTCAGGAGGGCTCTCGACCGATGTTGCAAACAAAGAAATGGGGTTCCGACCTTGAAGAGGGAGATTTGGAAAACAGGCAGGTGTACATCCAGATCCCCATTTCTTTATCTCTCCTGTGCCCCAAGAGATGATGGGATCGTGCTTCACCAGCCACGGGCGCCCTAGAATGATGTCCATATTTGCACCCTCCAGAACCAGAAATTGAATCCTCTCTTGATGTAACAACCCCACTTGAAGAAGGATGTCTTCGCATTGTCGATGGATACGGGTCGAAGATCGAGTGCACTGGGTTATCGGTTGTATCTGGTATATATGCGAGGACGCCTCAGTACGGAGGTGGAGTTGACGACAGAGGGATTGGGAGATGAAGTTCCCTGCTGACCCGGAGTCGATGAGGGCTGTGACAAGGAGAGAAATAGAGGCAGTAGTTATTTGTACGGTGGTAGTAAGTGGTTTACATTGTTCAATATTCGTACTGAATACACTCACTGAAGTCCGAATGGGACGAAGGGGACACTCCATACGGGTGTGTCCACTGACACCGCAGTATAGACACAGACCCCGGGTCAGCCTCCTCTGTCGTTCCGCTGATGTCAGTCTTCCAGACTCTATTATCATGGGTTCTGGTTCTGGAGAGGCTGTTGACTCAGGCGATTGGAGGAGTGCAGACGAGGGGGTGATGGTGTCCTGTTGATAGGAACGGAGACGATCGGAACATCGGAGAGAATGTTGGATGAATCTCTCCAGACCCATTGTATCATCTAATGTGGCCAGTTGGATTCGGAGAGTGGGTTCCAAGCCGAGCCGGTACGTGGTCAACAACGATCTCTCATTCCATCCACTTGCAGCTGCTAGAGTGCGAAACCGGAGAGCATATTCCTGTGTAGATAGAGTACCTTGCTTTAGATGATACAGCTGCTCTCCAGCGGCTACTTCCCCATCAGAACGTCCAAACACCTCTTTGAAATACTCCGTGAAGGTAGTGATGGAATTCATGACCGGCCCGGCTTGGTTCCAGATCGTCTCAGCCCATTTAAGTGCAGGTCCAGAGAGTAGAGATACGATGTAGGCGATCTTCGACTTATCTGTGGGATATAGAGAAGGTTGCATTTCGAATATGAGGGAACATTGTAACAGAAAACCATTGCACTCCCCCGCTCCGCCTGAGTAGGGCGCTGGTCGGGCCATGGGACTGGAAGGAAGGGCCGAAGAAGAAACTGTGGAGGCGGAAGTGCTCGGTGCTGGTGGTGCGTTGGAAAGTGGAGCTGGTGGCTGTAGAATCCGCTTCAACTGGTCCACCAGCTCTTGAAGGTGATCGGGGGTGCTCATGTTGTCGTCGTTATGGGTCCGGGCTTCTGTTATGAAGCGGACAGGAGACAGAGGTAAGGAAACGTTAGGGTGTTTATTAAATGACAACAAGGAGCACATGAAGGATAGCCAGGAGGATCAGGAATGATGTTGGGGTCTTTTCCTCCGTGGCTGGGTAACAGGAATACACGAGGATGGACAGCACACACCAGATACAGCTGACAGAGGATGACACAGACTTGGAAGGACTGGAAGACAGGACGATTCGGGAGGACCAGGAAGACTAGGAGGAATACAAAGAGAACAGGTAAGTAAATCGTTTGTTTTAGCTGAGGATGACTACGCTGAGTGGTCGCTCAGTTGTCCGCTTTCGTCGAGACGAGCCCGGACAATGAGCGACTGGAGTGCTGTGCTTTTATCTGGTGCTCGTGAATGTGATGCAGCTGTGTGCTCATTAGAAGTCAGGTGATGGTGATCTTCGTGAGTGGGGGTCGTGAGAGCCTGACCAATCCATGACATGTATACACAAACTGCTATTACTGTAAATAAAGCTAATAACACTGATGATTTAAAGGCTCTTTTTAATCAAACATGCTATGATTCAGTAGATCCTGCTCCTGTTTAGTGGATTGAACCTGTTTTGAGACACGATGCTCTGATTTTAACTCAATATTTAAATCAGCAGTAATCAGTAAAACAGCATGTGTCCTGCGTCTCTCAATCACACATCAAAACAGCTCTTAAGATCTGCTTTAATAATAATTGGGGAAACACATGGATCCATCTCTGATAAGATTTAAATACAGTTATGATGACGTCTGGTCTGTATGTATTGTTCTTAAATTCTTCTAATAAACATGGACATTTTATATATGCTTTTTAAAAAAATAGGTTAAAAAGCAATTAAGCAAACAAGGGAGCAAATAAACAATATACACATCCAGTGATTTACATTTGCATAGTATTACACTGTAAAACCCAAAAGTTAATGTAACTCAAACCATTTGAGGAAACAGATTGCAACAAATCATTTAAGTTCAAAAACTAATCCTAATGAATTTAATTCATTTGATTAAACAAAGCAATTTGAGCATAGTAAAACCCAATAAAGAGAACTCAAACTAACTGAGTACTGTAAAACCCAATAAGTTAAGGCAACTTAAACTGTTTGAGGAAACTGATTGCTACACACCATTTGCGTTAAAAAACTAATCTATATGAGTACTGTGAAGTCCATTTAAGTTTAAGTAATGCGGTATTTAAATCACTCATTACCTTCAACATGGAGTTCAAAACTCTTTTCAAATGAGTAGAATTAACTTTCAGTAAATTTTGAGTTAACTACACTCATTTCATTTGATAAAGTCGACTGTTGGGTTTTACAGTGTAAAGTTCCTGATTATTATATTATAAATATATAAGTACATAATTTAAGTATGCATGAAACAGATTGAAAATAAAAAAGTGACTTCTTAAAAGTTTTTCTATTATTACAATTCAATTACAAAGCATTAAAATAATGTAATATTTAATGTATTTTATATTTAAATAACTAATTTAATATTTAAATGTTGTGTGACTTTTTAAAATTAAAATATGACAACTAAAAATTGATAACTAAAACTGCCGTCATCAAATTTATCAACAAGCATTACACTTAATCATACTTCTTTAAAAAATAAAAAACCTAAATTGAACAAAGCCCACATTTATAAAGATTACAGTAATGTCACAAGCGTCAGATGAGATCCAGAAGGTTAGAATTACGCAGAGACAAGAGATCTACATTTGGAAGGAAGAGTTTTTTTTCCAGCAGTGGATTTGACTTACTGCCTTAGGGCAGGATTTAAAGGATTAGTTCAGCCAGAAATGAAAATTCTCTGATCATTTACTCACTCTCATGTCATTCCAAACCCATGGACTTTTAAGCTTGAAAGAGAAAGTAAAATCACTGTACGGCAGATTTGTCTCATTTGTAAATAATTCATAATGCCGTTTCTGATCTGGATTAACTGATTCATTAAAAACATGAACTGGACAGTGTTACTTGTCCCACAAATGTGCAAACAAAAGCTAGGAGAGATCCTTATTCCACCAGACATTATTGTGTGTTCAAATGCATCATATCTGACCACTTGAGTATGGATTTTGTGCTTCTTATTTTGTTAAGCTCTACATCACGCGTGTCGACCCAATTTTACTTGCAACTGTTGAATGAATGAACAATGATTTGTGGCTTTAAGAGCAAGGCCATACAGAATCTGTGGACTTTTTTTTTTTTGCTATTTCTGCTCAGAATTTTGTACAATCAATGTACAATACACTCAAAAAATGACTTTTGTTGCTTGTTCAAACCAAGTTGAAACAACACAATTGTTTTGTTTTTTTTTTGGGACAATTTAATTGTTTTTTGTTCAATCTACTTAAATTTGTAAAAATTATTAAGTTAACTTAATTTGTGTTGGGACAATACGAAGTAATTGTGAATACCAGCATTTTTACAGTGTATGCAGAATGATTTTCATAAACAGCGTGGATGTGAATGCATCTGAATATTCTGATTGGCTAAAGTAGACGTCTCATGTCAGCGCGTTCTTGTGGTGAACGCACTCTTTCCGGCAATCTTCTGCATTCACACAGAGCAGCATTCCAGCAAATTACCTGTAATGACCTGTAACTTCTCTTTCCAGAAAATAGCTGGAACGAATTTACCGTGTTTTTCAAAAAGCCCCTTTCACACATACAGACCTTTCCAGAAAATTACTGGGAATTTTTCGGAACGTCTGTATGTGTGAAGGGGGTTTCTGAAGTGCTTTTGCTCAGCTCAGTGGACAATTCTTTATATCGTTTTAGTTGTTTGAGAGGCAGTGATACGCAGTCAAATATTTCGCCGAACAGATCCGCGACTTGACACTCATAAACAATCATAAAGTCCTCGTGCTGCAGGAATTAGGAGGTCTGCTAAAGGTGCAGCTGTCATGCAGTGAGGGGTTTGCGTTCAATGAACAGTAAGAATGATTAATGAATCCATATGAAACAGTCCCTTAAAAGTCACGCCACGTCTTCAGTTTCGGGTTCAGGCACGCTTTTTACTCACACAAGCAAACCGTGCCAAAGCACAGGTGATTTAAGTGACTGAGTGTGGCATGGTTGTTGGTGCTACGAAGCTGGTCTCAGTATTTCAGAAACTGCTGATCTACTGGGATTTTCAAGCACAACCATATCTCTGAGGAATATTTCCAGTACCTTGTTAAAGCTATGTCATGAATGATTAAGGCAGTTCAGAAGGCAAAAAGGGGGTCCAACCCAGTACTACTAAAGTGCACCCAATAAAGTAAGCGTATTTATATAATTAAATAGACTGAATGATGGGCTCAAATATCTGCAGATTTCTGCACGCAGATTCCATTTAGGCCAACTTTTGAGTGAGTGGAAAAGCAGACGAGTAAAAGAATGGCATCAAACTTTTGATCATAACCTATGTGTTTTCATACAATGCAGCGAAGTATGAATACCTTGCTTTGGTGTGCTTTCTCACAACACATGTAATAACGATCATGTCTTCAGTAGACAGATGGCGTTTGAATGCATTCAACCAAATGTACTTCCACACTAGAAGAGCTTTAAATCTTGTTTTGAGTACACTGTAAAAATTAAAGGTTCCTGGAGGCACTTTTTGGGGGTTTTCACATTGCCACACCGGCGGAACCCTCTAAAGAACCTCTAGGCACCATTTAAAAAAAAGGGCAGTTCTTTGAGGAACTTCAAGGGTTCCTGGAGGAACCCTTTTATTAACACTGTAAAAATGAAAGGTTCATGGAGGCACTTTTTGGGGTTCTTCACATTGCCACGCTGGTGGAACCCTCTAAAGAACCTCTACGCACCATTTCAAAAGGAGCAGTTCTCTGAGGAACCCTCTTATTAAGAATGACCAGGAACCACCTTGAGTGCTTTGAAGCACCATTTTTTTAATGCTTGTTTTTCCTATCTCTCTTAATTTATGGTTTGTGCAAACATGTTTAATCACAAATTCAATAGACATCTATCTATCAATCTATACATGTTTATAGATTTTTAAAAATACAATCGCATTTTTCATAAATAATTACTTTTATTAATCAATATACATCACAATTACATTCACATAATATGATTAATAATGTAATATACATTTAATGCAAATAATCAAATTTAAATAATGTCTAGCAATAACAGCCAGCAACATCTTTAGCTGTCCACTGCTTCACATTGGAGGTGTCCCTATAAAAGTAAATAAAAAAGTAGTTAACCGAGAAGTTATTCACAATATTCCCAGAGCCATTTTTTTTTACTTATCAAGACATATTCACAAAAGATATGCAGAACATTTCTGAATAACAAAAGGAAACATCAATAAAATTAGGAATTGTCTTAATTTATATAAAAGGATTTTTTTTCACTGCTTGCAGAGTGCCCATATACATCAATAAAGGCAAAATCCATAGAATGTAAACCTCTCAAATATCTGAGCACAAGCAGAAATAAGACAACACAAAAGCTGTCTGAAACCACTCCCTCCTTAGTGCACCCCACATATTTTCCCACTTATTCACACATATAGTGCACTATAATTTTGAGTGTACTGCATATGCGATATTGTTATTTTATTCAGGTTGTAGTTATCAGCTTTTTTTTTAAATTAACCATTAGTTGATTAAAAACACATTAAATAAAAAGAAAATTATATGAGTTAAAAATTTAAATCAATTATGCATGAAGGTCAAATATTGTTTTAGACTAAATTTAAGCGGCCTTCAAAATACAGAAATTAATATTACAACAATAAGTTTTTACAATAATACAATGTAAAAACATGTATATACAGTACTTAATAAGTGCATTGTACCATATTATTAATTTAACTTTAAGTACTGTGGTTAAGGTGCCTTAATATAAAGTTGTTCTTGTTTTTTAAAATATATAAATGAAAGTAAAGCAGTCTGTCAAGTTTACATTATTTTGCGAATTGTTTTCTACTTTAATGAAAATATATATTACAAACTCGATTAATGTAACCATTTAGAAGAAAATGCAATGTTTTACTGTAGTTTTTAGAGCTAGGGTGCAGCTATTTTGGAATGTCGCTGTGTCTGACGTCACGGGGTTGGTTCCGTTCCCTCAACTGAAGTGATATTTTGGAAATAATGGACTGAACATAAAGACTGAAAAGCCTAATTTAACAATGCGTGAAGTTGTGGACATGCATCGCAGAGCTGGTACAAATACAAGGAACAGACTTGTGTCTAAAATCTAAACTTTTTTATATGTTTACTATTTTTCTTTTTTTTTTAAATACTGTTCATTTGATGTGCTTTGGTCTACTCTCACACACTGGTGCAGCGCTGCCTGGCACGGTGATTTACATTCAGACTAATGCAACGATTACAATAATCTTTCAACATTGAATATGAAGCACAAAAAAAACTGTGAAGTGAAAAACGGCACCGATCTTAGTTTGGTTTGAACATGAAAAGAAGTGAGGGGCTATATAGTGAAAAGTGAAAGTACCCGCCTCCATTACGTCAGGTACCAGATCTTGTTAAAGACATTGAGGGCAGTCAGGCATCGTAATACAGAGAGTGGACCAAAGCACATCAATCGATCAGTAATAAAAAAAAAATGTAAAAATGTATAAATGTATTTTTATGTTTCAGACGTACAGTTCAAGTCAGAATTATTAGCACCCTTGTTTATTTTTTTCCCCTAATTTCCAAATTTTAACACATTTCTAAACATAATAGTTTTAATAACTCATTTGTAATAACTGATTTATTTTATCTTTGCCATGATGACAGTAAATAATATTTACTAGATATTTTTCATGACACTAGTATTCAGCTTAAAGTGATATTTAAAGGCTTAACCAGGTTAATTAGGTTAACTAGGCAGGTTAGGGTAATTAGGCAGGTTACTGTATAATGATGGTTTGTTCTGTAGACTATCAAAAAATATAACTTAAAAAGGCTAATAATTTTGACCTTAAAATGGCTTTAAAAAATTTAAAACAGCTTTTATTCTAGCTGAAATAAAACAATGAAGACTTTCTCCACAAGAAAAAAATACTATCAGACATACTGTGAAAATTTCCTTTCTCTGCTAAACATCATTTGGGAAAAATTTTAAAAAAGAAAAAAAAAATTCAAAGTGGGGCTAATAATTCTGACTTTAACTGTAAATGTAATGCTTGTATTTGCACTAGCTCTGTAATGCACATCTAAAACTTCACGCGTTGTGTTAAATTAGGCTTTCCAGTCTCCGTGTTCAGTCCATTACTTCCACTGTATCTGTTCAGCTGAGGAAACGGAACCAACCTTGTGACATCAGACAGTGATATTCCAAAATAGCTGCACCCTAGCTCTAAAAATTTAAACTATTGTAAAACATGCTCTTTTCTTCAATAATGGTTACATTAATCGAGTTTCTTTATTATATTTTCACTAAACTGGAAATCAATTTACAAATGAATGTAAACTTGACTGAGTGATTCACTTCCACTTTAAAGGGACAGTTCACCCAAAAAATTTTATTCTGTCATCATTTACTCAACCTTCACTTGTTCCAATCCTGTTTAAGTTTCTTTCATCTATTGAACTGAAAACAGAAAACCTATAACCACAATCCATACTTTGTTATACTGGTTAAAATTTATTTTTAACGGTTAAAAATGTTCAGCTTTAATCAAAATATAATGTTTTGCGCTCAACCAAAGAAAGAAAATCCAACAGGTTTGGAACATATTAGAGGTGGGTAAATGATGACAAAATTTTAATTTACTTTAAACCATGTTTATTTGTGAGGTGGTATTAACTAACTCACTACTCTGTAAAAAACTATAATTTGGTGGACACTTTATAAATACTATTTTAATTGAACAACTATTAATTTTAAATGTATTACCCAAGCATTATGTTGCTTTATCTAATAATAAATATAATTTAATTAAATTCAAGTTCAATGCGGCTTCGTTTTAAACTAACATACTGTAGTCATTTTGTTTAAGCCAGGTTTCAGTAAGACATTAAGATTAGGATTATTAGTGCATTAAGATTGTTGTCTGTTCATTTACAATACGTGCTTTAGGTGCAAGTGGCCTGACGTTTAGAAGACCGAACTTAAAAAAAAAAAAAAGTATTTTCACTTATTTGCCATTTTTCTGGTTTGATTTTTAATAGATTTTTTCTAGAACACATAGTAAATTAAGTTCTTGATCTAATAATACGATGAACAGACAGTTTCTATGGAGTTAGCCAGATATGCATTACTGTGATTAAAGTGGGACGAGCAAAAGTCTACATGGCTAAAATGTGGATTTTCACTCACTGGTCAAAGCATTCTGAAGATGTTTTCTAACAGGAATTCAGCTCCAGTACTGCTGTGGTGCAGCCCATCAGCATGGGAAAGCCTAGGACGATCCTAGAAAAGATTCCAATTGTTAATAAAGAGCAGATTTTGTTCTTCACACTATGTTAATAGCCATTCATTCAGAGCAATTCATTCTGCTGAACCTTTCATGTCCACAGCAGTAAGTAGAAAGCTGTCCAGAAATGATGATCTGCATTGCAAGTGAAGTGCATCGGACCATTTCAACCTGGTCCTCTGCTACCTGGATTTGATACAGCAAACTTTAAATTTCTAGTCTATATCTGTCGCAATGATTTACACCTAATATGGATACATCAGAAACAAGCAAATGAGAAAATAAGTGAGTGATTTTAGACACTTAAATGGTTAAAAGTTTAATGTCATTAGTTCAGTGATACCAAGCTGGATAATGATTATCAAATAATATTGTTTGTTAAATGAAGTATTTTTACATTTATTTCCAATTCAGTTAGTTACTTAAAAAAAAATACTTACATTTGAGGTGACTCAAACGGCTGTTTGAGACAATACTGAACAATTTCAGGGTTTATGTGGATGTTCTGAGAAGGAAAAAAGCAGGCGTTATGTACATTATTTGTGTGAATGAATAAAAGATGTATTGAAGTACATAACTTAGACACAATTTGTCACACAGGTAACTGTTTAAGAAACGCAAATAATAACAAAAGCGTAATATTACTCACAAATATAAGGAAAGAATATTAGATAGCATCGCGGCTAGAAAATAATATAAGCAACCCTGCTCAAGACACTTGCTACACACTGTATATGTAAGGGAAGACAATAAATAAATAAATAAATAAATAAATATATTAGTGGAAAAAAGCCGTCTAATAAGTATGAATGTATAACGTTATCTGACGAGGCTGAATCCAGCTTCTTATTCGCAGCTTCTTATTGACGCTATGCGGTCCACCTTAAAAACCGCGACGCTTCCGTTTTTCAGCTTCTTATTCGCGCTCAACTTAGGGACCGTGTTTATCTGTGTTCCTTTTTGAAAAACGAAAAAGGCTAAATGAAACTGATATAAGACAGAAAACGGGCTGCAAGCATGAAATCTAAGTACATCATTGATTATTATTGACAGTGCCATCGTTTGAGTACAATATATTTCTGTTTTTTTTTTCAGAAATATTGTCCTTTATGAAGACTTGACCCACCTATGTATAGACAGTGCCTGCCTCTGCAAGGATTTTAGATACAAAATAATTCTTTTAAATTATTCAAGTTGTAAAAGTTACTGCATGTTTTATAGTGTACTGCATGTTTTTTAGTATTCTATACTACAATTTGTATTAGACACCCACGCCTGTAAATACAATTACAATTGTATATGAATGTGAATTGAACTAAATGAGCTATTGCATAATTAATTACTGTACCGTGTTGTCTTTAATATTACACAACAGGCTAATAGTATATATATCATGCATCTGCATATGTATAATTCTATACCATTGAAAAGACAGACCTTAAAAAAAATGTAAAAATACAGACATTTCAATAAATGCCCAGTTGGAGGTGCTATATGCCAAGTTTTTTGCATATTCATTTATTGTTTTACTTGTAACCTATATGTATTTGTGTGCCTACTAAATAGTATATATGTGTGTACTATAAACTGTGTGTGTGTGTGTGTGTGTATATATTTTAACATTAAAAATGTTTAACACTAAAGACAGTAATATTATGTTTGTGTTATAAATTTATACAAAATAAATATGCTAATACATAATGATTTAATAATAATGATTTAATAATAATTGTTATTATTATTATTATTATTATTAGTAGTAGTAGTAGTAGTAGTAGTAGTAGTAGTAGTAGTAGTGAAATAAAAATATTTTACAATAAACTTATACATATTGTACTGATTACATGTAAATGCCAATTAATCTATATACCTTATGAAAATGTATAAATATGTACCTATTTATAAATATGTGTGTAAAATATGTCTCTCTCTCTCTCTCTACATATATATATATATATATATATATATATATATATATATATATATATATATACACACACACACAATAAAATACATTTTCTTGTGTCTGTGTTTATTTAAGTGTGTGTATATGTACTCATTCATTTTCTTTTCGGCTTATTCCCTTTATTAAACTTTGGTCGCCACAGCGGAATGAACCGCCAACTTCTCCAGCAGATGGTTTACGCATGGTTTACGATGCCCTTCCAACTGCAACCCATCTCTGGGAAAGATCCACAGTCATACACTATGGACAATTTAGCCTTCCCAATTTAGTTATACTGCATGTCTTTAGACTGTGGGGGAAACCGGAGGACCTAGAGGAAACGTGGGGAGAACAAGCAAACTCCACATAGAAAGGCCAACTAAATATATATATAAATACAAATTAACTATGAACATATACAAATTGACATGAATTTATCACTACTACTACTACTACTACTACTACTAATAATAATAATAATAGTAATAATAACAATAATAAAAATTATTATTATTTTTATTATTATTATTATTAATTACTATTATTATTATTAATAAGCTTATTGTTGGTATTTTATTTAAAAAATTCATATTTTACTAAATGCTTATACATATTGTACTTGTCTATCACAGTAAAATAATACACAAATTAAACACCAGCATTTTCAGGCTACGTACAACTAGTTAATTTTGACACAGCAGAACAGTTGTTCCAATGCACTCTTGGCACATTTGGTGGCGCTGTATCTCAGCGGTCATTGAGAGCTAGTTGAAAATCTTATTTGGGTCTTGTAGACAATCTTCCCATTTATCAGCAAACCCAGAAAAAAAATCAATGTACTCTACCAATTTTATGTTATTGATCTCTAAACTTGCCATAAATTGCAAAACAGCAAGGCAAAAACAGCTATGTACCGTTGCACTTTTGGCACAATTGGTGGTGCTATATCTCTGTAGTCTTTGAGGGTGTGTTGAATATCACACTTGGGTCTTGTAGACAATGTTCCAATCTATCAGCAAACCCAGATTCATACCACATTACTGTACCAATTTTAAGTTATTGACCTCTGAATATGCCAAAAATCGCAATACAGCGAGACAAAAACAGGTATGTACCATTGCACTCTGGGCACAATTGGTGGCGCTATATCTCAGCAGTCTCTGAGGGTGCGTTGAATTTCTCACTGGGGTCTTATAAACAATGTTCCCATCTATCAGCAAACCCAGATTTATACCACATTACTGTACCAATTTTAAGTTATTGACCTCTGAACTTGCCAAAAATCGCAATACAGCGAGGCAAAAACAGTTATGTACCATTGCATTCTGGGCACAATTGGTGGCGCTATATCTCAGCAGTCTCTGAGGGTGCGTTGAATATCACACTTGGGTCTTGTAGACAATGTTCCAATCTATCAGCAAACCCAAATTAATACCACAATACTGTACCATTTTCTGGTTATTGACCTCTAAACTTGCCATAAATCGCAATACAGCAAGGCAAAAACTGCTATGTACTATTGCCCTCTTGGCACAACTGGTGGCTCTATATCTCAGCAGTCTCTGAGGGTGCGTTGAATATCTCACTTGGGTCTTATAAACAATGTTCCCATCTATCAGCAAACCCAAATTTATACCATATTACTGTACCAATTTTAAGTTATTGACCTCTGAATATGCCAAAAATCGCAATACAGCGAGGCAAAAACAGTTATGTACCATTGCACTCTGGGCACAATTGGTGGCGCTATATCTCAGCAGTCTCTGAGGGTGCGTTGAATTTCTCACTGGGGTCTTATAAACAATGTTCCCATCTATCAGCAAACCCAGATTTATACCATATTACTGTACCAATTTTAAGTTATTGACCTCTGAATATGCCAAAAATCGCAATACAGCGAGGCAAAAACAGTTATGTACCATTGCACTCTGGGCACAATTGGTGGCGCTATATCTCAGCAGTCTCTGAGGGTGCGTTGAATTTCTCACTGGGGTCTTATAAACAATGTTCCCATCTATCAGCAAACCCAGATTTATACTATATTACTGTACCAATTTTAAGTTATTGACCTCTGAATATGCCAGAAATCGCAATACAGCGAGGCAAAAACAGTTATGTACCATTGCACTCTGGGCACAATTGGTGGCGCTATATCTCAGCAGTCTCTGAGGGTGCGTTGAATTTCTCACTGGGGTCTTATAAACAATGTTCCCATCTATCAGCAAACCCAGATTTATACTATATTACTGTACCAATTTTAAGTTATTGACCTCTGAATATGCCAGAAATCGCAATACAGCGAGGCAAAAACAGTAATGTACCATTGCACTCTGGGCACAATTGGTGGCGCTATTTCTCAGTTGTCTTTGAGGGTGCGTTGAATATCTCACTGGGGTCTTGTAGACAATGTTCCCATCTATCAGCAAACCCAGATTTATACCATAATACTGTACCAATTTTAAGTTATTGACCTCTGAATATGCCAAAAACCGCAATACAGCTATGTACCGTTGCCCTCTGGGCACAATTGGTGGCGCTATATCTCAACAGTCTTTGAGGGTGCGTTGAATATCTCACTGGGGTCTTGTAAACAATGTTCCAATCTATCAGCAAACCCAAATTCATACCACAATACTGTACCATTTTCTGGTTATTGACCTCTAAACTTGCCATAAATCGCAATACAGCAAGGCAAAAACAGTTATGTACCATTGCACTCTTGGCACAACTGGTGGCGCTATATCTCAGCAGTCTCTGAGGGTGCGTTGAATATCTCACTGGGGTCTTATAAACAATGTTCCCATCTATCAGCAAACCCAGATTCATACCACATTACTGTACCAATTTTAAGTTATTGACCTCTGAATATGCCAAAAATCGCAAAACAGCGAGGCAAAAACAGTTGTACCATTGCACTCTTTGCACAATTGGTGGCGCTATATCTCAGCAGTCTCTGAGGGTGCGTTGAATATCTCACTGGGGTCTTGTAGACAATGTTCCCATCTATCAGCAAACCCAGATTTATACCATATTACTGTACCAATTTTAAGTTATTGACCTCTGAATATGCCAAAAATCGCAATACAGTGAGGCAAAAACAGTTATGTACTATTGCACTCTGGGCACAATTGGTGGCGCTATTTCTCAGTAGTCTTTGAGGGTGTGTTGAATATCACACTTGGGTCTGGTAGACAATGTTACAATCTATCAGTAAACCCAAATTCATACCAATTTACTCTACCAATTTTAGGTGATTGGCCTCTAAACTTGCCAGAAATCGCAATACAGCAAGGCAAAAACTGCTATGCACCATTGCACTCTTTGCACAATTGGTGGCGCTATTTCTCAGTAGTCTTTGAGGGTGCGTTGAATATCTCACTGGGGTCTTGTAGACAATGTTCCCATCTATCAGCAAACCCAGATTTATACCATATTACTTTACCAATTTTAAGTTATTGACCTCTGAATATGCCAAAAATCGCAATACAGCGAGGCAAAAACAGTCATGTACCATTGCACTCTGGGCACAATTGGTGGCGCTATTTCTCAGTAGTCTTTGAGGGTGCGTTGAATATCTCACTTGGGTCTTGTAGACAATGTTCCCATCTATCAGCAAACCCAGATTTATACCACATTACTGTACCAATTTTAAGTTATTGACCTCTGAACTTGCCAAAAATCGCAATACAGCGAGGCAAAAACAGTTATGTACCATTGCACTCTGGGCACAATTGGTGGCGCTATATCTCAGCAGTCTCTGAGGGTGCGTTGAATTTCTCACTGGGGTCTTATAAACAATGTTCCCATCTATCAGCAAACCCAGATTTATACTATATTACTGTACCAATTTTAAGTTATTGACCTCTGAATATGCCAAAAATCGCAATACAGCGAGGCAAAAACAGTTATACTATTGCACTCTTGTCACAATTGGTGGTGCTATATCTCAGCAGTCTTTGAGGGTGCGTTGAATACTCACTGGGGTCTTGTAGACAATGTTCCAATCTATCAGAAAACCCAGATTCATACCATATTACTGTACCAATTTTAAGTTATTGACCTCTGAATATGCCAAAAATCGCAATACAGTGAGGCAAAAACAGTTGTACTATTGCACTCTGGGCACAATTGGTGGCGCTATATCTCAGCAGTCTCTGAGGGTGCGTTGAATATCTCACTGGGGTCTTATAAACAATGTTCCCATCTATCAGCAAACCCAGATTCATACCACATTACTGTACCAATTTTAAGTTATTGACCTCTAAACTTGCCAAAAATCGCAATACAGCAAGGCAAAAACTGCTATGCACCATTGCACTCTTTGCACAATTGGTGGCGCTATATCTCAGTAGTCTTTGAGGGTGCGTTGAATATCTCACTGGGGTCTTGTAGACAATGTTCCCATCTATCAGCAAACCCAGATTTATACCACATTACTGTACCAATTTTAAGTTATTGACCTCTGAATATGCAAAAAATCGCAATACAGTGAGGCAAAAACAGTTATGTACCATTGCACTCTGGGCACAATTGGTGGCGCTATATCTCAGCAGTCTCTGAGGGTGCGTTGAATATCTCACTGGCGTCTTATAAACAATTTTCCCATCTATCAGCAAACCCAGATTTATACCATATTACTGTACCATTTTCTGACTATTGACCTCTAAACTTGCCAAAAATCGCAATACAGCAAGGCAAAAACAGCTGTACCATCGCACTCTTGGCACTATTGGTGGTGCTGTATCTTATCTGTCTGAGAGGTTGCGTTGAATATCTCACAATGGGACTTGTAGGAAATGTTCCCTTCAATCAGCAAACCCAGATTCATACCAGTTTATTCCACCAGTTTCAGGTTATTGACCTCTAAACTTGCCATAAATCACAATACAGCAATGCCAATACAGCCATATCATTGCAACTGTGTCTTGTGGACTATTACCCCACCTATTAGCAAACCAGATTTATACCAACTCACTCTACCAATTTGAGGTTATTACAGTACACTCAAACCAATACACAAATTCACACCAGTTTACTAAACCATTTTCAGTTTATTGACCCCTATTTGTCAAAAATCACAAGTTCTGTTACTGTCCAATGTACTGAAAGTGGTAAATCAAGATTAAATCCCACCTAAAAGACCGAACATTTAATTGTGTCTAACTGTGCAAATGTATTAATTCAGACCATTTTTTATTGCTTAATCTTTTGTTATAAGAACATATGTGCTTTTTCTGTGCTTTTTCGCAGATGTCAATAAAACATGTAACTACGGTTCTGAAAAGTGTCAAATCTATTGGATCAGATGGGATTGGTTTCAACCGTTATATTTTGGTTAATTTGTTTTCAGTTTTTAATTTTTTTTTTTCAAACGAAATAATCATTAAATAATTCAGGCCCTAACATTATTTAGACTTAGAACTTAGACTTAAAACTCTATTTAGCTCTGACGTTGTTTTTAAAATATGTCCTGAATTTTTTACAATATATCTGATATTATTTTTTTCTTCTGGAGAAAGTCTTATTTTTTATTTCGACAAGAATAAAAGCCGTTTTGTGTGTGTGTGTGTGTAAAAACATTTCACGTTCAATAATATTAGCCCCTTTAAGCTTAGCCTAGACTTCCTTCATTACCATAACCTGCCTAGTTAGACCAATTAACCTATAGTGAAGCCTTTAATTGTCACTTTAAGCTGTATCGAAGTGTCTTGAAGAACATCTAGTAAAATACTGTTTACTATCATCTTGTCATAGATAAAATAAATCAGTAATTAGGGATGAGTTATCAAAACTACTATGATTAGAAATGTGTTAAAAAATCTTCTCTTCGTTCGAGAGTAATTGGTAGGAAAAATAACAAAATAACGGGGGCTAATAATTCAGGGGGGGGGGGGGTTCAAATAATTCTGACTTCAACTGTAAATATGTATATATTTTTTTAAACCGCAAATTCACATTTGCTAAAACGCGAAGCACGCAAGGCATGAATGCAAAAAGAAAACGACTTTTAACTTAAGCAATTGTTAATATTGTTAGGGCAGCGCGGTGGTAGTGCTGTCGGCTCACAGCAAGAAGGTCGCTGATTCGAGCCTCGGCTGGGTCAGCTGGCCTTTCTGTGAGGAGATTGCATGTTCTCCCTGAATTCGCGTGGATTTCCTCCTGGTGCTCTGGTTGCCCCCACAGTCCAAATATATGCGGTACAGGTGAATTGGGTAAGCTAAATTATCAGTGACTGTGAATGAGTGTTTATGAATTTTTCCCAGAGATGGGTTGAAGCTGAAAGGGCCTCCGTTGCGTAAAACATATGCAAATGAAATGAATGAATGAATGAATGAATGAATGAATGAATGAATGAATGAATGGATGAATGAATGAATACCGTGCCCATCTTCAAGCATTTTCTGCTGAGTTCTCAAAGTAAAATGAGATTAGATACGCTATTTCAGTGCTGAAAATATAAAGTTTGGAAGGCCTGTCTAGCTTATTGTAGTCAAAAGACTTGATTAAAGCAATTAAAGTGAAATTGCACTTGGACTATGGATGACTTTGTCATTAACAGCAAAAACTCTTTTGTTTTTGGTCATACAGTTGACAATAAAACATTAGCCTTGTAAATATTTTTTCGTTTATTTAGGCAAACAATTAGTGTTTTGCCCTTTTGATTTTGCAATTTATTTAACATTAAATGTTATTTGTTCTTCTTCATTTTGTAAATAACTGACCAACAATAATGTATTGAAATTAAGATAGAGTTGATTACACCAAACAATTTTTTTTGTAAAAAGACAACATTTTTTTTTTATAAAAGTATGAAATTATTAACAATAATTAATAAGCACCTATGACAAAATTGAAAAACAAGTGAAACAAGTAATTGGATATTTAAACAAAAAGATAATAAAATGCAACAGTTTACCTTGCAAGAGAGCAAATGGGTGTTTTGATGCAACAGTCCCAGTCTTTTTTTAAAATATGGTTTTGTTAACACTGTAACCTCCAGAAATCTACTAAAATTAAGAACATATTCTGGGAATATATCTAGTTAATCAACTTAAAGTTTATTTATTTATTTATTTTTTGAGATGTTTTTATATTTTATCATTACTTGCCACTATTATTTATCTGAAACCAGCATAGCGGTGGCACAGTAGGTAGTGCTGTCGCCTCACATCAAGAGGGTTGCTGGTTCGAGCCACGGCTAGGTCAGTTGGCATTTCTGTGTGGAGTTTGCATGTTCTCTCCGCATTCGTGTGAGTTTCCTCCGGGTGCTGTGGTTTCCCCCACAGTCCAAAGACATACGGTACAGGTGAATTGGGTAGGCTAAATTGTCCCTGTGTATGAGTGTGAATAAGTGCAGCTAGAAGGACATCCACTGCGTAAAATATGTGCTGGATAAGTTGGCGGTTCATTCCACTGTGGTAACCCCTTATTAATATATGGACTAAGCGGAAAAGAAAATGAATGAATGAATGAATGAATGAATGAAACTACTTTGTGGGGGTTAGCTTGTCCAACCTGATAAAGTTAAGATAAAATTGTCAGTGTTTTTTTTTTTATGACGAAGGTTTAACAATGAAAACCATACAAAAATCTTGCAATTATGACATTCACATATAGAAAAACATAGGAAAAGAATAATAATAAAAAACAAGAAGAGTAGGTTACATTGATATTTGCAATAGAAAAGTTTTTTTATATCTATATATATAGTTTTGGTTGCTTTTCTACTTAAACGTCTTTTAAGTGTTTCAAAATAAATCTTTAATTCGGCCTTGAAATTGGTTCATTGGACGTATAATCTGTCCATTAATATTAGTGTATGTAATTACCTAATTAAATTAAAAGGTCTTACATAAAATTGTGACTATCTTTCTTGCATATTTACAGAATATTTTATATATTTTCATATAATATATTTTCATTATTTAACAGATGTAATACCTCTATTAATTGCATTCTTTCTATTTCATAAACTTTGCAATAAATTGATTCGTGACAAATTGTATTTGTGAATTTTGTATGTTTGTGCAAGTGTTATGAGTGTTCAAACCCAATGAGTTTATTGATGTAAGAAAGTTACAGGGGCACTAGACCTGGTGACTGAGTTTGGTCGCACTTATTCTTTTCATTATGCTATTTATTCAATTATTTATTGTTACTTTGCATTACTGTCTAAGTTACCGACTTAATATACTTTTTATGGCAATGATAATATGCACAGTTTCACTACTGTTTTTTTTAAATGAAGGTATGCAAGGATATAAACACAGACGGATCATGGCTTCGGCACCAAACAAGTGATATAAAAGTATTTTATTCTTTTATTTAGTCCTCATTAAATTCCGTTTTTATTTCAAATAATATAAATGTTTAAAGTTTTTTGGAAAAGACATCTAACTATGCCCACACATGCAAACCCACGCAAAGAACCATCAACCTATCCAGCATATGTTTTAAGCTGCGGATGCCCTTCAGCTGCAACCCATCACATTACTGGGAACACAGTCTTGCATTCACACATATACACTATGGCCAATTTTGTTTATTCAGTTCACTTATATATGTATTTGAAACCGGAGCACCTGGAGGAAACCGATGACAACACAAGGAGAACATGCAAACTCCACACAGAAATGTCGACTGGCCCAGCTGGGGCTCGAACTCTTGTGCTGATTCAAATTTTATGCATTTGCAATTTTTACCTGTACACCAACTATAAAAATAAATGATCAAGCAGTCTTGACAGCATATGTTATTAGTTTATTGTGACTTAAAAACTAAGTTAATCATTCATTCATTCATTCATACATTTTCTTTCAATCCCTTTTTTAACCTGGAGTCGCCACAGCGGAATGAACCGCCAACTTATCCAGTGTATGTTTTAGGCAGCGGATGCCCTTCCAGTCGCAACCCATCCCTGGGAAACAACCATACACTCTCATTCCCACACATACATACAAACAATTTCAGCTTACCAATCTGTTGATTTTAATGCTTAATGTAATTTTTGCACATTTGCCTTAAGTGCTTTAAGCAGTATTAATGTTTAAAAAAATTGAATATTTTGTAATTGTGTCTGGTGTAATGTCAGTAGTACTAAGAACAATTGGCTTTCTTAACAATATGCAGGTCAGACACTTAAATTAGTTTTTTACATGTATGTTCATGTGCTTTGTCATTTTAAATGTTTTTTTTTAAATAAGATAATTTAAATGATTGAAAAGTAATGTTTTTACAATTAAAAAAAATGTTTTAAGCATCTCCAATGTTTTAAATAAAGAGTGTATATTTTGTTAATATTTTGTAATTGTGTCTTTTTATGTCAATAGTACTAATATATATATATATAATATCAATAAAATATTTAGGATAAAATTAAAAGGTTTACAGTAGTTAACTGTTTACTTTTTTTACAGTAATTAACCATTTTCAGACACTACGGTAACATGCTGTAAACTGATTTATGGTTGTAAACTGTAAAGCTCAAACACAGCAACAGCTTTTTACATCAGGCCTTTACACACAAATTAAGCAGTTAAAAAGTTTACAAACATTTAATATTCCTTTGAAATGACCTTTGGTGCAATAAATAATCATAAATAATAAAAATGTTAAAATATTATTTAAATGTATTTTATAACTATGAAATTTAATTACTAAATAATAAAGCCTTAACTTGCCAAGAAATGCTCCACTTTACCACGGTAAAATAATGCCCCCACTTATGCAATATTAGAACCTGGTCTATATAACCATGGAAAATATGTACACACAATAACATCAAAGTTGCATATTTGTAAAATAAAGAAAATAAACAAGATGTGCTTTCTCTCATGCAGCCTCCGTAAAAAAAGCACGTCAGCAAAGAACTGGCTACTTGACGAAAAGAAATGCATGCAGTGTCGGAAATGTTGGTCGGGCCAAAAGATCTCAGAATAACCTACTGGCCTAGGCTATTTTAATATCTAAAACAATAAAGCATCAAAAACAAAACTTATATCAGCACATACAAATTAAAATATTTTAGAATATCATACATGTGGGGTGGCTGGTGATGGCATTATCTTTAATTTAATATTTAATATTTTAATATTAGAAGCAGCACTAACAAAACTTTCATAGGTACAATCCAGCACAAAGGAAACAAGACTATTTTGGTAAATAGGGAGCAACTGGGGTCAAGAGACCTCTAAACGATCTAATATTTTTTTAGGCCTACAAATAATATGTTTTGGCAGCACAAACGAGCAAAAACTGTGAGGAAAAGAAAATAACAAATTCGTAAACGAATATAAATATCTGATGTTCATTTCCACAGAACAAACCAGCACAAATATTTTGGTTATATCTAAACAACTAAAACCGATAAAGTGTTTATTTAACTGCACGATCCAGCACAAATCGAGTAAACAGAAACGAATGTCATCAGTTTGGTGTGATTTAGAGAAAATAATGGGATTGAGAGTGACGTCGCAGATCCCGAAGTGTTTTTATTAAGCAATATGTAAACAATAAAAATGAATGAAGTGTTTATTTTAAGGGCACAAATCAAGCACAAAGGAATGACACCAGTGGGGCATGATTTAGGGAAAATAATGGGATGGAGTAACGTTGCGGCTCCCGAAGTGTTTTGATTAGGCAATATCTAAATAATGAAAATAGATCGAGTAAATTGGTATGAATCTGGGTTTGCTGAAAGATTGAAATGTTGTCTACAAGACCCTAGTGAGCTATTCAGCGCACCCTTAAGGACTGCTGAGATATAGCGCCACCAATTGGGCCAAGAGTGCAATGGTACATAGCTGTTTTTGTATTGCTTTATTGCGATTTATGACAAGTTCAGAGGTCAATAAACTGAAAATGGTGCAGTAATTTCATATAAATCTGGGTTTGGTAATAGATGGGAACATTGTCTACAAGACCCCAGTGAGATAATCAGCGCACCTTCAAAAACTGTTGAGATATCGTGCCACCAATTGTGCCAAGAGAGCAATGGTACATAGTTGTATTATGAATTATTGAGTTTAGAGGTCAATAACCAAAAAATGGTACAGTAAAGTGGAATGATAAATTCATTGCACCCTCAGAGACTGCTGAGATATAGTGCCACCAAATGTGCAAAGAGTGCAATGATACAGCTCTTTTTGCCTTGCTGTATTGCAATTTATGGCAAGTTTAGAGGTCAATAACCAGAAAATGGTACAGTAATGTAATATGAATCTGTGTGTGCTAATAGATGGGAACATGGTCTACAAGACCCAAATGAGATGTTCAACACACCCTCAGAGACTGCTGAGATATAGTGCCACCAATTGTGACAAGAGTGCAATAGTATAACTGTTTTTGCCCTGCTGTGTTGCGATATATGGCAAGTTTAGAGGTCAATAATCAGAAAATGGTACAGTAATGTAGTATGATTCTGGGTTTGCTGATAGATGAGAACATTGTCTACAAGACCCCAGTGAGATATCCAACGCACCCTCAGAGACTGCTGAGATATAGCGCCACCAATTGTGCCAAGAGTGCAACGGTACATAGCTTTATTGTGATTTTTGGCATATTCAGAGGTCAATAACTTAAAATTGGTACAGTAATATGGTATAAATCTGGGTTTGCTGATAGATTGGAACATTGTTTATAAGACCCCAGTGAGATATTCAACGCACCCTCAAAGACTACTGAGAAATAGCGCCACCAATTGTGCAAAGAGTGCAATGGTGCATAGCAGTTTTTGCCTTGCTGTATTGCGATTTTTGGCAAGTTCAGAGGTCAATAACTTAAAATTGGTACAGTAATGTGGTATAAATCTGGGTTTGCTGATAGATGGGAACATTGTTTATGAGACCCCAGTGAGATATTCAACGCACCCTCAGAGACTGCTGAGATATAGCGCCACCAATTGTGCAAAGAGTGCAATGGTGCATAGCAGTTTTTGCCTTGCTGTATTGCGATTTTTGGCAAGTTTAGAGATCAATAGACAGAAAATGGTACAGTAATATGGTATAAATCTGGGTTTGCTGATAGATGGGAACATTGTTTATAAGACACCAGTGAGAAATTCAACGCACCCTCAGAGACTGCTGAGATATAGCGCCACCAATTGTGCCCAGAGGGCAACGGTACATAGCTGTATTGCGGTTTTTGGCATATTCAGAGGTCAATAACTTAAAATTGGTACAGTATTATGGTATAAATCTGGGTTTGCTGATAGATGGGAACATTGTTTATAAGACCCCAGTGAGAAATTCAACGCACCCTCAGAGACTGCTGAGATATAGCGCCACCAATTGTGCCCAGAGTGCAATAGTATAACTGTTTTTGCCCTGCTGTATTGCGATTTATGGCAAGTTTAGAGGTCAATAACCAGAAAATGGTACAGTATTGTGGTATGAATCTGGGTTTGCTGATAGATTGGAACATTGTCTACAAGACCCCAGTGAGATATTCAACGCACCCTCAAAGACTACTGAGAAATAGCGCCACCAATTGTGCCCAGAGTGCAATGGTACAACTGTTTTTGCCTCGCTGTATTGCGATTTTTGGCATATTCAGAGGTCAATAACTTAAAATTGGTACAGTAATATGGTATAAATCTGGGTTTGCTGATAGATGGGAACATTGTTTATAAGACCCAAGTGAGAAATTCAACGCACCCTCAGAGACTGCTGAGATATAGCGCCACCAATTGTGCCCAGAGTGCAATGGTACAACCGTTTTTGCCTCGCTGTATTGCGATTTTTGGCAAGTTCAGAGGTCAATAACTTGAAATTGGTACAGTAATGTGGTATGAATCTGGGTTTGCTGATAGATGGGAACATTGTCTACAAGACCCCAGTGAGATATTCAACGCACCCTCAAAGACTACTGAGAAATAGCGCCACCAATTGTGCAAAGAGTGCAATGGTGCATAGCAGTTTTTGCCTTGCTGTATTGCGATTTTTGGCAAGTTTAGAGGTCAATAGACAGAAAATGGTACAGTAATATGGTATAAATCTGTGTTTGCTGATAGATTGGAACATTGTCTACAAGACCCCAGTGAGATATTCAACGCACCCTCAGAGACTGCTGAGATATAGCGCCACCAGTTGTTCCAAGAGGGCAATGGTACATAGCAGTTTTTGCCTTGCTGTATTGCGATTTATGGCAAGTTTAGAGGTCAATAACCAGAAAATGGTACAGTATTGTGGTATGAATTTGGGTTTGCTGATAGATTGAACATTGTTTACAAGACCCCAATGAGATATTCAACGCACCATCAGAGACTGCTGAGATATAGCGCCACCAATTGTGCCCAGAGTGCAATAGTACATAACTGTTTTTGCCTCACTGTATTGCGATTTTTGGCATATTCAGAGGTCAATAACTTAAAATTGGTACAGTAATATGGTATAAATCTGGGTTTGCTGATAGATGGGAACATTGTTTATAAGACCCAAGTGAGATATTCAACGCACCCTCAGAGACTGCTGAGATATAGAGCCACCAGTTGTGCCAAGAGGGCAATAGTACATAGCAGTTTTTGCCTTGCTGTATTGCGATTTATGGCAAGTTTAGAGGTCAATAACCAGAAAATGGTACAGTATTGTGGTATTAATTTGGGTTTGCTGATAGATTGGAACATTGTTTACAAGACCCCAGTGAGATATTCAACGCACCCTCAAAGACTGCTGAGATATAGCGCCACCAATTGTGCCCAGAGGGCAACTGTACATAGCTGTATTGCGATTTTTGGCATATTCAGAGGTCAATAGACAGAAAATGGTACAGTAATATGGTATGAATCTGGGTTTGCTGATAGATTGGAATATTGTCTACAAGACCCCAGTGAGATATTCAACGCACCCTCAAAGACTACTGAGAAATAGCGCCACCAATTGTGCCCAGAGTGCAATGGTACAACTTGTTTTTGCCTCGCTGTATTGAGATTTTTGGCATATTCAGAGGTCAATAACTTAAAATTGGTACAGTAATATGGTATAAATCTGGGTTTGCTGATAGATGGGAACATTGTTTATAAGACCCCAGTGAGAAATTCAACGCACCCTCAAAGACTACTGAGAAATAGCGCCACCAATTGTGCCCAGAGTGCAATGGTACAACTTGTTTTTGCCTCGCTGTATTGCGATTTTTGGCAAGTTCAGAGGTCAATAACTTAAAATTGGTACAGTAATATGGTATAAATCTGGGTTTGCTGATAGATGGGAACATTGTTTATAAGACCCCAGTGAGAAATTCAACGCACCCTCAAAGACTACTGAGAAATAGCGCCACCAATTGTGCCCAGAGTGCAATGGTACATAACTGTTTTTGCCTCGCTGTATTGCGATTTTTGGCAAGTTCAGAGGTCAATAACTTAAAATTGGTACAGTAATGTGGTATGAATCTGGGTTTGCTGATAGATGGGAACATTGTCTACAAGACCCCAGTGAGATATTCAACGCACCCTCAAAGACTACTGAGAAATAGCGCCACCAATTGTGCAAAGAGTGCAATGGTGCATAGCAGTTTTTGCCTTGCTGTATTGCGATTTTTGGCAAGTTTAGAGGTCAATAGACAGAAAATGGTACAGTAATATGGTATAAATCTGGGTTTGCTGATAGATGGGAACATTGTCTACAAGACCCCAGTGAGATATTCAACGCACCCTCAGAGACTGCTGAGATATAGCGCCACCAATTGTGCCCAGAGTGCAATGGTACATAACTGTTTTTGCCTCGCTGTATTGCGATTTTTGTCAAGTTCAGAGGTCAATAACTTAAAATTGGTAGAGTAATGTGGTATAAATCTGGGTTTGCTGATAGATGGGAACATTGTTTATAAGACCCCAGTGAGATATTCAACGCACCCTCAGAGACTGCTGAGATATAGCGCCACCAATTGTGCAAAGAGTGCAACGGTACATAGCTGTTTTTGCCTTGCTGTATTGCAATTTATGGCAAGTTTAGAGATCCATAACCTAAAATTGGTAGAGTACATTGATATTATTCTGGGTTTGCTGATAGATGGGAACATTGTCTACAAGACCCAAGTAAGATTTCAATGCACTCTCAAAGACCGCTGAGATACAGCGCCACCAAATGTGCCAAGAGTGCATTGGAACAACTGTTCTGCTGTGTCAAAATTAACTAGTGGTACCTAGCCTGAAAATGCTGGTGTTTAATTTGTGTATTATTTTACTGTGATAGACAAGAACAATATGTATAAGCGTCTTGTAAAATATCTATTTTTTCATAAAATACCAACAATAAGATTATTATTAATAATAATAATAATTAATAATAATAAAAATAATAATAATTTTTATTATTGTTATTATTATTATTATTATTAGTAGTAGTAGTATATAGTGTATAGTGTATGACTGTGGATCTTTCCCAGAGATAGGTTGCAGTTGGAAGGGCATCCGCTGCGTAAAGTTGGCGGTTCATTCCGCTGTGGTGACCAAAGTTTAATAAAAGGAATAAGCCGAAAAGAAAATGAATGAGTACATATACACACACTTAAATAAACACAGACACAAGAAAATGTATTGTATTGTATGTGTATGTATATATATATATATATATATATATATATATATATATATATATATATATATATATATATATATATATATATATATATATATATATATACACACATATACTAATATATACATATATATATATATATATATATATATATATATATATATATATATATATATATATATGTAGAGAGAGAGAGAGAGAGAGAGACATATTTTACACACATATTTATAAATAGGTACATATTTATACATTTTCATAAGGTATATAGATTAATTGGCATTTATATGTCAGTACGGCGACACAGTGGTGCAGTGGGTATCACGTTCGCCACACAGCAAGAAGGTCGCTGGTTTGATCCTCGGCTCAGTTGGTGTTTCTGTGTGGAGTTTGCATGTTCTCCCTGTGTTTGCATGGGTTTCCTCCAGGTGCTCCGGTTGCCCCCACAGTCCAGACATGCGGTACAGGTAAATTGGGTAGGCTAAACTGTCCGTAGTGTGTGTGTAGATGTTTCCCAGAGATGGGTTGCGGCTGGAAGGGCATCCGCTGCTTAAAAACTTGCTGGATAAGTTGGTGGTTGCTGTGGCGACCCCGGATTAATAAAGGGACTAAGCCGACAAGAAAATGAATGAATGAATGTAATCAGTACAATATGTATAATAGCATTGTAAAATATTTTTATTTTACTACTACTACTACTACTACTAATAATAATAATAATAATTATAATAATAACAATTATGAATCATTATTATTAAATCATTATCTATTAGCATCTTTATTTTGTATAAATTTATAACATAAACATAATATTATTATCTTTAGTGTTAAACATTTTTAATGTTAAAATACACACACCCACACACACACACACACACACACACACACACACACACATAGTTTATAGTACACACATATATACTATTTAGTAGGCACACAAATACATATAGGTTACAAGTAAAACAATAAATGAATATGCAAAAAACTTGGCATATAGCACCTCCAACTGGGCATTTATTGAAATGTCTGTATTTTTACATTTTTTTAAAGGTCTGTCTTTTCAATGGTATAGAATTATACATATGCAGATGCATGACATATATACTATTAGTCTGTTGTGTAGAATTAGAGACAACACGGTACAGTAATTAATTATGCAATAGCTCATTCAGTTCAATTCACATTCATTTGTATAAGGTATATAAAAATGTGTATAAAAAGTGCATTGTCTGTTCTTTGAAACAATAGGTTTAACAAAACTAGTATTGTATTTACAGGCGTGGGTGTCTAATACAAATTTTAGTATTTGCAGATAAAACATGCAGTAACTTCTACAACTTGAATAAATTAAAAGAATTATTTTGTATCTAAAATCCTTGCAGAGGCAGGCACTGTCTATACATAGGTGGGTCAGGTGAAGTCTTCATAAAGGACAATATTTCTGAAAAAAAAACAGAAATATATTGTACTCAAACGATGGCACTGTCAATAATAATCAATGATGTACTTAGATTTCATGCTTGCAGCCCGTTTTCTGTCTTATATCAGTTTCATTTAGCCTTTTTCGTTTTTCAAAAAGGAACACAAATTAACACGGTCCCTAAGTTGAGCGCGAATAAGAAGCTGAAAAACAGAAGCGTCGTGGTTTTTAAGGTGGACCGCATAGCGTCAATAAGAAGCTGCGAATAAGAAGCTGGATTCAGCCTCGTCGTTATCTGTTTAATTTGAAATTAACGGTCGCTTGCAATGGCTTTCATGGAAGCTTCGTGTTCAATGACAATAAAATATTTCGACATAAATCAATATTTTACATCAAATTATTTATATTAGTGTGAGGTAGACGTGTAATTTGAGTGATTATGTATATCCAGCCGATTGTTATTATCGCAAAATAATAATTTTTACCCAATCTTATACAACAGCAATCGCTTCGCGAGACGTTCCTAAAACAGGTTACACGACATAATGATGCGTGTAAGTGTAGATATTTGTGTGCAAATCGTATCTAATTTGTATATTTATTTTGCAAACTTACTCACCTTCCGTGTTAGAGATGACAGCAGTCATGAAATGGAGGAAAGGAGCCGTTACAAATCGATATTTGAAAACGCTCCTGCGACCTGCACCTGCGCGTGCACGATGATGCGCGTCCGCGTCATGTTTATATTATTTTGTTAGTTCCGGTTAATTTTTATTTATTTTTTTTGCCAACACAATTAATTCCATTCCGTTAATCCAAGAAACAGATGAAAAAAAAAACATTTATTTCAGAAAAATAAAAATGTACAAAATACTGCATTCATTAGCAAGTTATCTTTGTTGGTTTATCAAAACAAAGTGGAGGAATACTTTTTATTAATAAACCAGAGCTCATAGCCTATATACTTAAGTTTAGTAATATCTTAAATATTTTTCATGAGTGGACTTTTGAAGAACTGTGTTATATAGTTCTATTTTTATAAAAATAACAACAACAACAACAACAATAATAATAATAATAAAAGCTTAATATTTATTATTATTATTATTAATACTATTATTGCAGCAGTTGTTATTATTATTGTTTTAAATGACAGAAACATTTACAGAAAATTTAATTAGTCCCCTATAATAATTATCATTTTCATAATTGTACAAGCCTGTGCATGTTTTTGTCTCTTTTTTTTCCCTCTGTTGTGGCTCATTTGTATTTTATTCTCCAAAATTACTTTTACATTTTCAAATTTTTTCACAATTTCCCAGTCAGTCTCCTAACTGCAATCAAGTTAACATTTCTAATCATTGATATTTTGTGTTCACAGTGAGTGCCACACAAAAAAGAAAAACAAACACCAAATTTCATATCATTCTAAAAGCACAAATAACTAAGTAAATATTAAGTAAATGAACATCCATCTCATTTTCTGGTCTCCACAATTGTCTATTTAATTATGACACAAAAAAAAATCTCTTGGTTCCTTTAAGTGCTAGCTTTTAGATGAGAGATCCACCAGGAACCATTATATAAGTTCATAGATCTTTCAGTAACTCTTTTTTGAAAATTGAGTTCCTCCAATAACTTTCAAAGTGCTTTGAGGTCTTAGTGTAAGGAAACAGTGACTCCAGAACCTCAGTATTGACAAAAAAGTGCTTGTAGGATCCCAGTTACTGCAAAAGGGTCCTGCAAGCACTGCAAAGACTGTCAGTGGTTCCTCAAGGAACCCCATTTTGAGAGAAAGAGCTCTGAGGCACTTAAAATACATTTTAAAGTTCCTTGAGTACTCAACAGAGTACTTGAAGCACCTTTACTTTTTACAGTGTACATTTGGAAGTGACCAAAAAACGGGTTACTTGTATTCATTATAGGAAAATTGAAAAACAAGAGTAAACAGGGCCTTAAAGGCACAGAAAAGAATTATTTTTCCATGTCATTCCAGTCCTCTTGACAGGAAGGCAGAACAGCCATATCGTAATGTTCAGACCGAAGTTTTGATTAGATGAACTTTTCTTAGTCCTACCACTGATTTAAGCCACGAACACACTGGACTTTTCTCCGCGTAGACTCTGATTCATACGCACACGAATGCGTCAGACTGGAAACGCAAGCTTGTGCGACAAGTTTTGCAGTTCGCTGCGGTGCAAAGTTCAAGCTTGGTGAACTCTGACCTGTAAAATCACATCATGTGACTGCGTGAGACCAATCTAAGATTAAAACATAACCTCTCTGGACAGAAATTTTATATATGGACCAATCGCTTGCTTTTTAAACGCCTAATCATCTTGTTTAATCCCGCCTCTTTTCGCAGCGCCATACTACAGAATTTCGCATGCTTAAACTCGAGTGTTACCGCAGCTTTACACAGAATGTTAAAATACTATATTTACCAGTTTGTGATGGCAATTTGATGCAAATTTACCAATCTGATGCTAACAGGATGTGAAGAGACTTTCAGTCAGCATATCCAAAACAGTTTCTGAAGAAAATAACTTATTGCACCTTTAATATGTCCCTCCCCTTTTTTCAAGGGACAAAAAATAATTGGAGAGTCGACTCAATAGCGGTTTCATGAACAGGTGCGGGCAATTACTTCATTATTTCTACATCAATTAAGCAGGTAAAAAGACTGTAGTTGATTCTAAGTATGGCGTTTGCATTTGGAAGCCCACATCATGCAGTCAAAGGAGCCATCCGTGCAAGAGAAGCAGACAGTCATTAGCCTTCAAAAGCAAAACAAATCCATCAGAGAGATGGCAGAAACTTTAGAAGTGGCCAAATCAACAGTTTGGCACATACAAAAAGATCAGATTGGGGACCTCATCAACATAAAAATGCCCGGAAGTTCATGAAAAACAAGAGTGGTGGATGATTGGAGGATTCTCACATGGTAAAGAAAAATTCTTTCACAACACCCAGTAATGTTAACAACCCTCTTCTGGAGGAAGGTGTGATATTGTCAGGGTCTACAATCAGGAGAAGACTTTACGAGAGCAAATACAGAAGACTCACCACAAGGTGCAAACCACTCATAAGCCTATATAGAACGAAAAGATAAAGCAAAACATCCGGAAAAGCAATCTTTGGATGGATACTAATTAACTAATTTTATGTATCCCCAGAGGAGATTTTAGGTTTTTATTTTTAAGGAACTCAGCTCAAAACATATACAAACATAAACATATATATTAGCCTAATAATAAATGTATATATAAAAGTCATACAATTAAAAATGTTTGACTAATATTATATAGTTGCATACTGAACTTATAGCAGTAATTCTGTGTTACGAATTACATAGCAGCATTTCACCGTATTGCAGACAGGCATTGCAGCCAAATAAGCCTACAAGTCTATATTAAAATGCATGACTTTGTAACGCTTACTTTGCAGAAATGTTCAATGTATTTGCTATTTTAAAGTATTTTTGCAATAATGTCTGTGGTACGAATTACATAAAAAATCCTTAATCAGAAAGAAAGTGAACCAAAACGTAACAAGATAACAGGGATTAAAAATATAATCCCTGGTGCCCCTGTGCTCTCTCTCCCCAAAATATAAACCGAAACACAAGGCAATGAATTAAGAAGAAAATATGATTTATTTACTGAAAATAAGGAGCAAAATAATATCGGGAGGAGTTCAGCCAAAATAAATGACAATAAACCAAACTAACTAAATTAGAGCCAACTTCCCTGAAAGATAAAAAAAATAATAATACAGAAAGACTTACCTTACTACTAACAACACAGGAGAAAACGAAAATAACAAACAGTAGACACGAAACCTCTATACCATGCTCCAAGCCAGGGAGACAGAAAACCAAGTTTCTCCGCTTAGAATATACAACACATCGGCATCCACAAGATGCCATTTAAGCAACAATAACTCATTTTCATTACTTAAGAAACATCTCCACAAAGAATTACGAACAGGGATCGAGAGAGAGCGGGGAACCGCTGAATCGATGTTGCTTGGGTCTTTCAAATACGGCTGCCGCCAATCCAAGCACCAATCACGATCTGCCGTAATCCGCTGCACCTGCGAATAATACAGACTGAGAGAGAGAAAGAGAAAGAAAGAGCAAGAAAAGAAAAACACACACACACACACACACACACACACACACACACACACACACACACACACACACACACGCTACAACAACTACTCGTAACACCTGTTAAATAAAAAATAATTAAACAAATGTGGCAGTGTTTAGTGTATCATTTTGTATATTTTATTATTCGTTTTCTTTTGGGACAACGGAAAATAAACAATTCAGTTGCTTTAACAATGTGAATTTCCCAATAAACATTTTTTTTAAATTAGGTGAAACCAAAAAGCCATGCTACAACAATTTAACATATTCAATTTGGCCAATTACATGACTGGGCAGACTTGAATGGCTCAACACATTATTTCTCATTGAGCCAATGTGTACAGGTTGTAGCTACAATTGAAAAAAAAACAAAAAAAAAAAAAACACTTTGCCTAATTTCATTTGGGCCAATTGAAAAATTTAGATGTGACCAGTGACTAGAAAATTGTCAAAGGCTGTACTTTAAGTACAGAGAAATAAACATTTAAGTTTGATAGGACATATAGTTACTCAGAGAACTTTTATATGTGATTATTACCTTACATCCATTTTTAAAATGTTGTGTTAATTGCTTTATTTAAACAGTATGGCAAATAATAATTGTTGTTACGCTGTCTGTCATTAACAATTTGAACGAATCTCATGACCAATTCTTTAGATTACTGACTGGTGTGAGCAGGCCAGGCAGGAGTACTGGAATTTTGCGTGTTTATGTTTAAATTAAATGACAATGAATAATAAAAGGGCATCACGGTGGCGCAGTGGGTAGCATGATCACTTCACAACAAGGTCACTTGTTTGAGCCTTGGCTGGGTCAGTTGGCATTTCTGTGTGGAGTTTGCATGTTCTCCCCATGTTCGTGTGGGTTTCCCCTACACATCCAATGACATGTGGTATAGGTGAATTGGGTAAGCTAAAATTGACTGAAGTGTATATGTGTGAATGAGAGTGTATGGGTGTTTCTCAGTGATAGGTGAAACATATGCTGGATAAGTTGGTGGTTTATTCCGCTGTGGTGACCCCAGATTAATGAAGGGACTAAGCCGAAAATAAAATTAATGAATGACTAATAAAAAAACACTCTTGTACATGGTCTCATGTCATTATCTATTAATTAATTTAAATAGCATTCATTCATTTTCTTTTCGGCTCAGTCCTTTTATTAATCCGGGGTCACCACAGTGGAATGAACCGCCCACTTATCCAGCACGTTTTTACGCAGCGGAAGCCCTTCCAGCCACAACCCTACTCTGGAAAAACATCACCACACTCATACATAAAAACCGGAGCACTCTGAGAAAACCCACGCGAACGCAGGGAGTACATACAAACTCAACACAGAAACGGCAACTGACCCAGCCAAGGCTCGAACCAGCAACCTTCTTGCTGTGAGGCGACAGCACTACCTACTGCGTCGCCAATAGCATTAATGTTAAATATTAAAAGTACAGATTTTGTACTGGTGATGTAAGATTGAAGTAAATTACAGTAAAAGTACTGTAATGCAATAATACTATAAAAATAATTTGTGGTAAATGAAATAAATGACAAACAGTACTGTAATGTTATTATACTGTAAAAATGTATTTGCTGTATAGGTATTTTTACCGTAAACAGCGGTAAGGGAATTTTACTGTAAAACACAATCTATGGTACATTACTGTAAAAGAGGCTACTGTAAAATTACAGCTTGCTGGCAATCGTGCTGCCAATAAGCTACCACAAAAATACGATAAATGTCTAACTGTACGTTCACACGGAAAGCAGCGAGAGCGTATATATATATCTTTTTTTAAAAAGCAGGAATCTCATGCAACAATACAAAACAGTACTGCTGCTTCAGGATATTTCAACAGTATCTGGATGCAGCCTTTATGATGTAAGCTGAGATTGCATCACTCAGCGATGCAATGTCAGACACAATGCACTCAGTGAAGTGAGTGACGGGTAGGATTAGGGGTGGGGTTAGATGAGCGCATTAAAAAGCATTGGATGCAGCTCAGATTGCACTGCACCAGGTCTGCATCCAGACCCCTCTCAGATATTTCAGATGTATGGACACATTGAATAATTAGGCCCTTTACTGTTTACAATATACATGCTACCCCTGGGAGACATTATTAGAAGACATGGGATCAGCTTTCACTGCTATGCAGATGATACTCAATTATATATTTCAACTAAACCTGACGAGACGTCTAATCTGTCCAAGCTAACTGAGTGTATTAAAGATGTTAAAGACTGGATGACCAACAATTATCTTCTCTTAAACTCAGACAAAACAGAATTATTACTTATTGGGCCTAAATCCTGTACACAGCAGATCTCACAACTCGATCTACAATTAGAGGGATACAAAGTTAGCGTTAGTTCTACTATAAAAGATCTGGGTGTCATATTAGACAGCAATTTAACTTTTAAAAATCATATTTCCCATGTCACAAAAACTGCTTTCTTTCATCTGAGAAATATAGCTAAGTTACGAAGTATGCTATCCATCTCAGATGCAGAAAAGCTAGTCCATGCTTTTATGACTTCTAGGCTGGACTACTGTAATGCTCTGTTTGCTGGCTGCCCAGCATCCTCTATTAACAAACTTCAATTAGTACAAAATGCAGCTGCCAGAGTTCTAACCAGGTCTAGAAAATTTGATCACATCACCCCAATTTTATCCTCCTTACACTGGCTGCCTGTTAAGTTTCGTATTGAATTTAAAATATTGCTTCTTACATATAAAGCTCTAAATAATCTAGCTCCTGCTTATCTAACCAATCTTCTGTCTCGCTACAATCCAACTCGCTCTTTAAGATCTCAAAACTCAGGACTTCTGGTAGTACCTAGAATAGCAAAGTCGAGTAAAGGAGGTCGAGCCTTCGCATTTATAGCTCCTAAACTCTGGAATAGCCTTCCTGATAACGTCCGAGGCTCAGACACACTCTCCCAATTCAAAACTAGATTAAAGACCTATCTGTTCAGTAAAGCATACACTTAGTGCACCACTTAGGGGGCTTCCACACAGGTTATGCATCTTGCTGATATACACTGTGAACATCAGCTACGCTAATTATTTTCTTTATTCTCCATTTCCACCTGGGGATACTCTTCCCGAGGCCCTCAGACTATGCAGAGTCACTGATTCGATCCAAGACCAACGACGAGATGATCCCAAGGTTTCCATATCCTGGACCTGGCCGAATCCTGAACAACTACTGCGATGGTCATGGAAGAGTGGAGAACATGAGACTGTTTCCTATGACGCTCCAGAGACAGACGAGTCTTCGCTGAGGTCAGCTTCCAGCCTCCGCCACTGAGACTGCAGCTCTGCACAAGACGTTTGGCCAGCGGAGAAATTAAAATGGTCGTGCCCAACTGAGCCTGGTTTCTCTCAAGGTTTTTTTTCTTCACTTTCGCCTTTAGTGAAGTTTTTTTTCCCTCTCCGCTGTCGCCACTGGCTTGCATGGTTCAGGATCTGTAGAGCTGCGCATCGTTGGATTTGCTCTTCAATATTTGGACTCTCAGTAGTGATTATTAAACCACACTGAACTGAGCTAAACTGAACTGAACTTAAACACTACAAACTTAACTACACTGTTCCTATTTACTGTGACCTTTTATGTGAAGCTGCTTTGACACAATCTACATTGTATAAGCGCTATACAAATAAAGGTGAATTGAATTGAATTGAATTGAATTGAATTGAATTGAATTGAATTGAATTAAGTGGAGCAAAGCCACACCACATGCAACTTTATCTTCCATTGTTTATTGAATTTGATAAAGAGCGCAATATTTTCATGCTAGAAAGCATGTTTTAAGTGGGAATGAAACTGATATGATATGCTGCAACGGCCCCTTTAACACAATGTGATGTGTTTTATATTGATAGTTAATTTTAAAATAGCAAAATCTCCATTAAAAAAAAAGCTACATTTTCTCTGGAGAGGTAAATGCTGTGGAAATAGTAGGAAAACAGGTTGCTCTTTCATGACATTGGGGACAAGTGATACAAGTGTACAGTATCTATCACAAAGAAGTGAAAATGCAGTTATTATAGCAATCTATCGATAAACACACACCTTGATCCCTCGCTCTGCACAGCTGTGGTTTGCTGATTAAATGAAAAACGAGCTTAAAGGACCGGAGGATCCAAAGTCTGCTGCTGTTAACATATTAAATTGAAAGGAGACTGAAGCAATAATTCAGTAGAGTTCATGAGCTAAACGCAAAAAGCTTTGGAAAGAAAATATGAAAACTGTGTCCAAATATTATTTAACTGTATATGATGTCAAGTAACTGGCTATAAGATATGAAAATATGTTGCGTTGACTATAGCACCATCAGTTAATAACCACTTTTTGAATGAATGCTTCTTTAAAGTTTCTTCTAAAGTTGCTTCTATTCAATGTAGCATACAACAAATTAATGTTTGTTATTAAAATCCTAATAACTGCACCTACATTTCTACATTTTCATACCTCTTTGTTTGATGTGTGGTCCCAGAAAATGTGTTTTAGTGGATATCTGGTCCTTCAACCATCCCCTTCAACCAAAATAAGGGATTTAGTTTGCAATAGTACACAAGCCTCAATGACTCCTTTTGAAATCTTTAAAGCACCAGTTTACGTTGCAGTTATAATTGCAGGAAAACAAAGCACTAGCATAATTTTCATAACTTAGTGTTTTGATGAACTGTTCATTCAAAGAGCAGTCTCAGAAATTGTGCAATATACACACTGCCCTCTTGTGGACTCCTACTACAGACAATGACAAAACCTCATTCTTCAGATTGGATCCATGTTAAAATTCCCATTTCACAATATTCCCATTTCACAACAAGCATTAAAAACTAATATAAATATCAGATGTTAGACTTTTACAGAGAAAATCTGCCAAGCAACAGATCAGTCATTGAGTTTGCAGTAAAAACATGTCTATTTTGAGCTACCCCATATTAACAAACTCACTTATGCAATTTCTTTTTTTCCCTCTATGTGTCTATTTTTGACTGTTTACAGAGGAACAGCGAGACAGACGTGAAGAGAGAGCTTTATGATGCAAAGAAAAATAATGACTCACGACTGAAACAGAAAGGTTATGCAGTTTTGATGCAGATGCGGCACAAAGTAGAGCAAAGAGCTGAATGTCAACCACTTCTCTTACGTCTGCTTATTATAATCATATTTGAAGAACAGAACACTCTGTACATGTGTAGAAATGGTGAAAAGGCCAAACACTGATGTTAACCACTTTACTTTTCGTATTCAAGCAGTTTTTCCCAGCACTTTTTAAAAATCGTGACAAATTATATATAATATGCATACATCATTTACAGTTTTAAGGTGTGAATCTCAAATGCGGGGTGATAGTTAAGGGTATTTTTTTTTTCTGAGAAATGCACTTGATTCTGACAAAGATGACCTAATACATTCCAGATGAATTTATTATGATTCAGGGAAACAATTTATGTAACACTTTCAGTCTGGTAATTTATTGATTAAGGAACATTTATCTTATATTCGCTCCGACAATATGATGAATGATGGATAGATTTTTTCCCCAAAAGATTAAAGGTGCTGTATGTAAGTTTTTGACTCTTCTAAAGCATAAAAATACCATAATATGTTTGCAGATATTTAAGAAACATGCTAAATGACCATTTTTGTTTATCTGAAAAACACTGCTAAAGTCAGATATTCTGCTTTGAAAATGGGCCTTCCGTGCCGGAACGTCTGTCTTTGTTTTGGTCATTTAACCCAGCCAATGCCATATATGCCAAGATAGTGTTGTTCCCATACTCATAAACTTCCGGTGACTGGTTAATGTGAGTTTTTTTTTTTAGACTTTGGCATTCATTCAGTTGCTCAAGCGTAAAACAAGACAAAAAGCCGTTTACTCCCAGGCGCCTGTCAGAATCGGCAGGCTAGCGCAGAAGCTCCATTGAAAATACTGCAGTAAAATAAATGCTCATATTATACAGACAGGGCGGGGAAAATTTTTATTCAATGCAGTGCTTCTTGTACAATCAGAGTCCCACTTTATATCGGATATCACTCAGCCAGTGGAGATCGCTGATTTTTAAAGTAACAGACGTGCCGATTTTGCATTTGCAAACAGTTCACCGGAGGCGCTTAACACAGGTTACTGGCAAATTAAAAGTCCTATTAGAATGCTTTGGCCACATACCCTTTTATATTTCAGCACCCTGGGTTGCCTTGCTGGAAAACAGCATATTTCATTCATTTAGAATGACTGTCAAAGGCCTCCAGTGGACAGTAGGTGGACAGTAGTATAGACTCCGAAACGAGACGCAGATTCAGAGTTCCACATGAGGTTAGTAATCAGCAAATAATATCAAAATTTTACGAGTATAAACATTAGCTCGGCTGGTTATATTTAACACCGTGTCCTAACAACATGCATGACGAGATCTGACAAAACACGACAGATATTTAAATATAGCCATTCAGAAGCACAGAATGTGCACTCACTCACAAAATAGTAAGGTTTATGACCTAATTAATACATATTAAATCTCTTTAACATTATTAAATGTACATGCTGAATCACTGACATGTGCTGGTTTTGAGTCAGTTCTAAAGTTCAATTTCAAATGGTTTGTTTTACTTTGCAAGATCTGAGGTGAACTATCTGCTGCTGCTTTCAGTAATATGGCAATAAATGTTTGAAATAGCATTCAAACTCACATTATTAGCATTTAACACTGAATAAAGCATGTGAGGTTTACCTGAGTTGTCATTTTTTTGTTGTTCAGCTGCAAGAAATAGTAGCCATTTTTAAAATATCAATTCAAGGTGTTGATAGAATAAAAACTCCTTTTAACATGGAACATATTCCTTCTATCGTGTGCCGTTACTTTTATTTAGAACGCGGTTTAAATCCCCCTTTAGGCTTGAGCATCAGACTCACTTCTTGGTCCTCAATCTGGCAACCTGCGCTTGTGTTTGTTTTGAATCAGGAATGCAATACCTAGTTCCACCACTGGGTGTCAAACGTACACACAGCACCTTTAAGCAACTAAATATTACATTAAATTAAATAAATAAATCATTGTTAGTGAAACCATCCCAACATTAAATAGACAGTTTATCTAAATATAAATATTGTGGCTAAGTTCGTCAATAGGTGATGATCTATTTTTATCTGAAACCAAAACACATAAACATAAAAATATTGAAAATTAGAAAAGTTGAATGGGACAGTTCACCCAAAACTGAAGATTTTGTCATCATTTACTCAACCTTCATTTGTCACAAACCGTTTTGAGTTTCTATAACACAAAATACAGTGCTCAGCATAATTGAGTGCACCCCATTTTGAAAATGAATATTTTTTATCGATTTCTCATTGAATATAGGCAATGTATTGTGGTGCAGTTAAACAACACAGATTTATTAAACTGATGTTTGAATTAAAATAATATTTTAGTTACCAAACATACTTAGAAATTGAAAGATAATACAATTAAATTAAATTTTAAAAATATTGCAAAAATAATTCCAACCTACAAAATTGTTCTTTTTTTTTGCTTCTCTAGATTTTTCCTCTTTTTAAAATTTGTATTTAATATTTTTCTATAACATGTAAATTTGTGTGTACAAGTTTTTGGACCGTTATCGGAAGTTATTTTGTTAGATAAGCTCCAGATTTGGCTTGTGTACTGACTAATGGAATGTACAGTATTTGCACAAATATAATATTGTATAGCTTCCTGTTAAACATATGAATTTATAAGATAGATTTGTGAGGGTGTACTTGTATATGCTAAGCACTGTAATTTATTTTAAAAAGAAAATGTTGGAAACCTGTAATTATTAACTTCCGCTGTATTTGATTTCCCTACTATGGAAGTCAATAGCTATGTCGCATTTCAGAGGCTGCATCCTCTGAAGGCGAGTCCTAAGAAGTCCATACAAGCTGAACCAAGCATTTTGAAATGAAACAATCTAGCCTACAGAGGACATATCTGGTTACCTAGCAACCTTTAATAGCTGCCATTAAAGGTTATAAAATTTGTAATGTCTTCTTTTTTAAAGTGATTTTAAAACTTACACTACCAGTCAAAAGTTGGGGTCAGTAGGATTTAACTGTTTTTTTTTTTAAATAAGCTTCTCCTGCTCACCAAGGCTGCGTTTATCTCATCACAAATACAGTACAAATTGTAAAAATGTGAAATGTTATTGCACTTTAAAAAGTAGTTTATCATTTAATAATTTATTCCAGTGATTTTAAAGATGAATTTTCAGCTTCATTGCTCCAGTCTTCAGAGCCATATGATCCTTTAGAATCACTCTAATAATTATTATTATTAATAATAAATATTATTATTATTAATAGTAATAGTAATAAAAGCAATGGTGACTGTGGAGTAATAATTTCATTTGGAACTACATACAATAACTAATAAATATATATTTAACCATTTTTTTTACATTTAATTAATGCCACCTTGATGAACAGAATAATTTTCTTTAAAAAAAAAAAGAGCCCAAACTTTTGACCAGTAGTGTATATTAAGCAATCTGAAGGCAAAGCAAGGTTTACAAAAGCTGGAAATATATTTCTTTTGATCCATACATATACACATAAAAATGTAAACGGTCTATAAAATCACTTTTTTAGTAAGACATGTCATGCTCATTTTTTTTAACATGCGTTTAGATATACAAGCAAAATAAAACCTTATTCATACATTTAATCTGGAGTTTTTTTTAAAAACGTTTATTTATTATCATTAATAATTTTTCGCCATTATCAGCGCGCAATGAATAGACAACAATGGATGCACTAGTTGTATCCTTCATTACCTGGGAAACAAAGGCACATTTTGAGGCTGCGTTTGAAGGAGCCTTTTAATTTCTTTGAAATGACACCCCCCTTCAAATGAATCCTTCAGGGGACAAAGCTTCTGAAATGAGATGCAGCTAATGGTTACAGGTTTCTAACATTTTTCAAAACATCTTATTATGTGTTCAACAGAAAAGAAGGATACTCATAAAGGTTTGGAACCACTTGAGGGAAAGTAATTAGTAAGTATATTTTTATCTTAGGGTGAACCATCTCTTTACCTTTAGCCACTGGCATCCATAGTAAAGGGAAATGCTATGGAAGTCAATGGCTAATGTCAGGATGAGTAAATAACCGAATGTTCATGTTGGGGTAAACTATCCCTAGAAGAACAAGACTTTATGCAATAACTAAAGGTAATTGTAACAGCAAGCCGAAGATTTTGAGCTAATTTCCTTCACTCTGTTCAGGTTGCTCATTATAAAACAACCAAGCGCTTGATTAACAAACCAGAACAACAAACATTCAAAGCGGAGCAGAGCTGCATTAAAGGTGTCATCTGGTGCCAAAGCACTAAAAGAAGCAAAATATGGCACAGTATGCCAAACAATCCCATTTGTTTCATTTACATGTTACATGTGCCATATTGACAAATCACTGGAAATGCACATGGCTTGAATCTGAATACATTTATTTGCCATTTCAGTACCTAATGCTTGATGAATGGTTAATTAAGCATCCAGACATGTTTTTCTTACACAAATTATCAAAATAATACATGGAGACGTATGATTGTCTTCTAACAAATATTGTGCAAATAGAAAAACACTTGTTTAAGTACGTGGAACGGTTTGGCAACAGCAAATATTTTGCATTTAGAGCTGGTGAAAGGCCAGAAACCTTAGTAGTAATTGGAGTAATTTGGTAGTTTTAAAAAAAGATGCCCATTTTGCAACAAAACACAGGCTCATTGGAAATACATGCTTCAGTCTACATTGTTGTGACACTGAAAGACGTGCATAACATAAGTTTGGACACACTTAAACATGCATTAAACAGTGAATTAATATCAATAAAAATATAATTAAAGCATTTCTGGAATGGCCAGTTTTCTCAGTAGCTCACTTTGAATACTTGTCCACAAAAGAGGTAAAGCAATGTAAAAAACAAGGTAAAACTATGCTGTTAAGATGCCTTTTTTTTCATTTGGTTTGCTTTTGAAAACACTATTAGGGAAGGGTTTAGGTCAGTGGTTCGCTAGGTGATCTGTACGACAAGCCCCACCTTCTTGTGGATGTATACAAGAAGGACGTGTATTTGAAACAAAACAAAACAAAAAACGCATTCTAAGTTATTTATTTCAGATTCACAAAAATGTAGAGAGCCCCCTCTAGTGGATTTATCATCTAAAACGTGCAATGAAACATAACCAGAGGAATGTATTTTACATTTCACAAAAACGTAGCCTGACATGTATTTCCAATGAGTCTGGGATGCCATTTTAGTAGCTAAAAAGGTATTAATTAATGCTGGTTTGATACTTTGATGTACTATTATTAGCTATTGGCAAAGTTCCAAGTGAAACCTTTCAAAACACACTTATATAGATAAATAGACTTTAAACATCTTCCTAGGGCTGCACCAATATGGATTTTTGGGGCAATACTGATAACAATAAATCTTTATATTTGGAGGCTGATAACGGATATATTAGCTATAGATATAAATATTAAAACATTTTATTTTGTAGTAGAGTGAACAGCTGATTTTATTTTAAAAACTTCCTAAAATTTTGAACAGATCTTAGAATAGTCTACTTAAAGCAAAAACAGCTATAATTTCAATTGATTATATAGACCTATATTCACAATTTCACATAAATCAGCATGCCAAAAATAAATTATTTCCTTTTCTTTGCATAGAAAAATAACATGCAACTTGACTGTTGCATAAAAAATAATATTATAAATGACAAAACTGGATTTAATTAGCAAACAAGTTAAATAAATATATTTTAAATAAAATGAAAAAACTACGAACTGAAACCAGCTCAAATGTTCTCGAATTTAAGTGTTAGAGTAATGTACTGTTGTTAGTCATTTGACACTTATTACCGCACTCCCGCAAGATTCTGTCCTGCTTTCAAGGCAGGCAGTTCTGTACAATTATGTAAATTATAGGCTAAAAGATATCGGCCTAATTTTGATATCAGACTGATAACGATAACATTAAAAATAGCATTATTCAGCCACCGATATATTGTGCATTTCTACATCTTTCAATGGCTGGTGTAAAATGACTATTTTCAGTAGAGATAGAGGTACATGCAGCACCAAATTACCTCATAATTTATTCCTTTTGTAACCTTGCTCCAAGTTAATATAAAGCCATCCATATGGAGTTGTTTTTTGCAGCAGTTTTAGATACTTCCAACCCAATGACTAATCATTTTTGATCACCAAAACAAATTATTGTCTAATCAATTTCATTTCATTAAGAAATATTTCAACCCCAAACCCAAAAGAATTACAAATGGAAATGTATGGATTACACATTATTTGAAGGTGTCCTTGTTACAACATTATTATATACATTTATAAATAAGTGCTGAGCAAAATGTGGTTATAATATTTAACAAAATGTGATATAGGGTAAGTAATAGATTTGGTTTATGTTTAGAACATGCCATTACTTTTTTTAAACAGTAAGTGCATTTAAAATGTTGGAAGAACACTGTAAAATAAAGTATCACAGATTTTTCTCATTCTCTCTGGTGTAACAAATATTACAATATAGTAATAACAATTTGTATATTGTTTTTGTATACACATGCCAAAAGACGAGACCTCCAATGTTGGTGTTCCCATCAAATAAAACATACAAAAAGGATTTTATATACATTAGAAGCATATTTAATTTAATTAAAGTCTCTAAATAAATGTTTGTTAGTTTTTAAACAAAATGAAGGTGATTTTTTTAAAATAGAAATAAAAATATGGGTGAAATTCTGTATTATATTCATGATAAAATAATAGGTGGAACATGTCTTGCTGACAAATAAGTAAAAACTAGTGGTTTGAAGATGTAATGGTAAAGTTATATTTATATAAAGCATATTTTGGGGGCTGAGATCTTTTAAATCTTTTAATATGACACCAAATGATTAAATATGGACCACAAGATTGCGATATAAAACTACTGTTATGCTGAATGTCATTTTAGTATGCATCTTCTGCAAATTTTGGCAAGAGTGTATGACATATATTATTATTATTCTTTGCTTTAGACAAATAAAGCAGAACACAATCTAGTCACATTTTTTTTGCGTTTGTTTTGAATTTGAGGTTGAAATATAACTCCTGACACAAGACAGCTATATTGATGTTAACGAAGATCACGCATGCACCATTCACTTTAACACTCATGCATCCTAATAAGACAGTTTGGCTACACCTAGTGTTTCAGCAAATCTGAACTCTATAGACACAGCAAATGATCTCCAAACTCTCAAGAAAATGTGGTCCAGTATCTATAGCAAAGGTAACCAAACTTGTTCCTGGACAAGCACTGTCCTGCAAAGTTGAGCTCCAACACACTTTCCTTGAAGCCAGGAGCATGTTTGGACACCCCTATACAACACAGATGCTCTTATAAATAATTTAATCAAACTAAAATACTCAAGAATAATGAATGCCAATTTAGTATTGTTTTACTATAAATATGCAGTCACATTCTTGAATATCTTATTTCATTCATTACAGTGCAAAAAGGAATAATGTTTGAGATGTAACAGAAATGTGAAAAAGGCAGAAAAAATAATTTAAAAAGGAGTAAAAAAAAGATGAGGTGGAAAAAAAGAGAGGTGTGAGAGAGAATTTGTGAATGTGTAAAGTGAGAGGTTTTTCAGTCCAGAGGCACCTCTCTCATATTTGCTGGGTCAGTTGTAGCTGTGGCCTGTTTGGACTCTCTCATCTTATCTAGGCCAAACAGCAGGTCCAGTTGAGTCACGGGCCTCAGCTGCCTGCTGTCCACATGCCTGAGGACAAACCAGAGGACACGGTGACAAATTCAGGGACATGAGGCTCTCTGGATTTTAGCGTGTAATATATTCACTCCTATATTTACACAGAAGAGCTGCACTACTAAACTGAGAATCACATTTTTGAGGAGGTTGTTTGTTTAAAACAGATTTCACAATTCTCTGATGATTCTTAATAGACAACTCCATGCAAAAACTTGTTTTTTAGAGGTTCTGAATAATATTTTTCTATAAAATATGTGACCCTGGACCACAAAACCAATGTTAATTTAGGGAATAGCCCAAAAAAACATTGTATGAGTAAAACTTAGGTAATAATAAATAATAAGTAAATGTAATCTTCCATCTTCCAAGTCATTTAGTAAACTGTACATACAGTATATCAACACTTTTATTAGAAATACGCTTGCTGAAAACTTCATATAAATTAATTTAAAGGCAATTTTCTAAATATACAGATTAGTTTTAACCCTAAGATTCCATATCAAATAGTTTTGTTTTGGTCAAATATCGGCCTGTCGTAAAAACCTATAGGCGAATTATGAGTTTGTAAACTTTCAGGATGCATGCGCATCGACGTTGCAGAAAAAACAGAGCGCTAGCATTTACAGCGAGAGAATGACATCCGATGCCGTACAGAGTTAGTTGTTGTATTAGATATAAGTTGTTGTGATTAAATATTATATATATTATTTACATAATGCTTTCAGCGTATTTTAACAGCTCGTCACCCAGTGATAAGCACAGTTATTTGGCAAAATTAAAGTTAAAGTGAGCGGCTTTCATCTGACACGTCCATTTGTGATGGCACCCTCCCAAGTGTGTCAAGCCTGAAATATCTCATTAGAACACCAAGTGATTTTACAAGAGAGAAGTTAAAGGCCTTGGATGCCCATAAGTTTTTGAATGCCTGAAATTTTGATCTGTGTGGTCATGTGCAAGAAATAATGTTCCATGATTACCAGATTTAAAACTTTGTAGTGTTAAAAACCGAGGTTCTCCCTACCCAAAGACAAGGAAAGAAGACAGAAATGTACAAGGCCTGGGTAATCATCAACAAGCAAAACAACTGCATTCTGACAGTGAACTGCACCTGTAGGGCAGGGTATGTGAACTTACATTCTAAAATTTCATTCTCAGCATTCAGTGTCCGCAGTTTAATTCACCATATTTAACTGCCGAGGTGAGCATTTTAATTAGGTCCTCACTCCATTCAGCTCTTCTGATGGCTGTTGGCATTAAAAGCAGTGTGGTGAAGGGAAAAATTTAAGTTTTCTATTTTTGAAATCTCGATTTTGGCATCCTACCGCACAATATAACATGTTTCATATTGCAACCGGTCTTTTTTTGCAACCAGTAAAGGCGGTTGAACCGTGTGACGTCATGTGTGACGTAGGGTGGCAATTCCCAATTCCCCTATACATCAATGTTAAGCTTTCAGACTGCTGTACTGGTTATGACTGGTTTTGTGGTCCACAGTTATAAACATACATATATATATTTTTAAATATCACATTTGGAAAACTATACAAACTATGCATCTAACTTGACTTTCATGCTATATGTAGAAACAAACATCTATTTTACAAACAAACAGTCTTGTGAACACTCACAGTGTCCATCGGTGCTTTAGACCTGTAGTTTTAAACTGTTGATTAACCTTTTTTTCTTTAAATTTTAATTGTTTCTGTCAATAATTGTAATTATACAGTGACATAACATGAAAAAACAGAATAAACTGAGACAAACTAAATGCAGAAGAACTTTGGCAACATCTCTAAGATCAGGGTTTCTTCAGGTTTCACAAAGACACATTTAAGATCTTTATGAGTGAAATTTCAGGCTAAACACTAAGGATGTTCACGAATGGGCCAGTTGGTAATGCAGGTAAGAGGTTTAACTTGTCTCATCCAAAAAATATATGATAATTTGTTATTTCTTTGCCACATTTTAAATAATGTGTCAAAACAAGCTTTCTTCTTCAAACAAACAACAAATAATGGTAAAAAAACATTGGTAAACAGAGTTTGGTTTAATACTTTAGATGGATTGTTGGTGATCGGAGACATGGACAGATACAAATTAAGACTTGTTTAAAAGGATTTAAGACCTACATTACACTATTTCATTGAATTTAATTGAATTTTTCATTGACTTTTTAAGGCCCAAAATAAGTTAGTTGAAATTTAAGACATTTTAAGACCACGCGGAAACCCTGTACGTTTTTTTAAAAGCCAGCCTGCAAAGCTACTGCATGGTTCAAAGTTTTAGGCAAATGCTGTTAAATGATGATGCTTTCAAAAATAAGGCATAAATACATTTTATTTATCAATTAATTTATATGAACTAAATCAAATCTCAACATTTGGTATGACCACACTTTGCATTTAAAACACTTGCCCATAGTTTTTCAGGCATCTTAGAGATGTTGCCAAAGTTCTTCTGGATTTAGAGGTTCAAAAGTTTTAATGAACATGCGAATTGCGATCATTTAGAATTGAGATTGCTTCGGTGTTAGAACAAAGATCTCAATATTTTAAGGTCAAACTTTTAAGAATATCCTGCATTTGTTGGAAAATTAATAATTGAGATAAATGGAAGAGATTTTTTTGTAGATATTACAGACCTTCTTCTGTGCTGTACTGTATTTTGTGCACACAAAGTAAAAGCTAAGTTCATATTGTGTGTATGTGTGTGTTATCTAAAACATATTACACATACTCTTCCTCTTCATCCAGTTGGAACTGTTGTGCGATCTGTTTCATCTGCTGTTTGCGGACGTAGTCTCTGACGCGGTACATGGCGGCGTCCCTGCACAGCTCTTTCAGATCACTGCCGGAGTAGCCCTCGCTTTGACTCGCGATTTCCTTCAGGTTAATCGCATTACTTAACTGATGAAAAAAAAATCTTATTAAGTAATTTATACACAAATTTTCACATTGTTTTTAGCCATTGCTTTTTATTAAACAAGGACCATTATTTTGATCAAGTGATAATAAATATATTTACAATTTTATAATTCTTGAATTTATATTTCAAATATTTACTAATTTATGCATTTTATTTAACAATTATATTGATACTGGTACATATTTGATATTGGTATACATTTATAGTTTTAATAATAGCTAAACATGCTTTTCTACTGGTAGACTCAAATTTTTTTTTACGCTCTTATTCTTTGTTCATTAAATGATTTTCAAAAAAAAAAGTAACAAATTTTTAATTCACAACTTCAACACCTTTCGAAGATGATAAAAAAAAGAGTTTCAAATATGTAATCAGCATATATGTATGGTCATGTGACATTAAAGACTAAACTAATGATGCTGAAAATCATCTTTTGCAAAAAAAATATATATATACATTTAAAATAACATAATATTAGAGTCATTTTGGCAAAGGTCTTATTTGGTATTCTTAAGATGAAATGTATAAGCATAAGTCATTTCTTTTAAAGGGCCACAAAACCACCCTGTCTCAGCAGGGTGTTTTCATACCTCCAAATTGAAAAAAGTCAGGAAAGTGTGTGAATCCAGCTTTGTTTAGGTGGGAGTGTCGAGTGATTGAAGAGGGAAGAGTTTTCATGAAAAGGGGAGTTTCAGTTTTACATGTTATAGCACATAATTCGACACATCGCTCTCGACATTTCCTCTGGAGTTTCATGTAATTTCAGGTGTTTCATTCTTAATTTGTCAACTTTAACTGCAGTTTGGCACTCTCACTTTCATTCAGGAACATTTCATGCATGCCCCCCTATGATGAACGAGACATTAGATGCGAGGCACTGCTGGAAGAGTGTAGTTTTAATGGAATTTGATACAGCATGCTGTAAAACCTATGCATTTCTTGGTAGAAACACAGCCGTGTGTTTATAAACTATCCTGTCACAAAATGCAGTGAAAATCCTACGCGGTGAAGATCCTATGGTAAGGACGTAATAGTTTGATTAAAATGTTTACATTCAGAGATCAGCATTTACAGCGGATCTTTCAGTCCATAATATTGCAGTGATATTAACTTACTGTAAACTTAGTAACTAAATCATTTTGACTAAGATATGTCTTTAAAAACTAAATGAGTACTGTTGAAGACACAAACTAACTTTGCCATCTGAATAAACATAAACGAAGCACATTGATCGCACACTGTAGAGACAGAGCAATCAACAAACTGGAGCTGCGTCTTTTTTAAAAGGAGACGAGTGGCAAATCCAGATTTCACTATTTCCAGATGCAAAAAGCTCTCGGGTAAAATATGTTTCTTACAAACATATTTTTGTCGCATGTTAGCAGACCACTGTAATCCACACGAGTCCAGCTGCACTCTCATAGCAGGAAAATAGAAACAAAACCTTTGTTGTGACACATTTATAAACGCAACACTGACGACCCATGTCTCAGAACAATTCTTCTTCTTCCACTTGTTTTAATTACATTTGGCAACACAACGTGGCGTCTCTCTGCCGTCTGAACACTGTAACAGGTAAAATAGCTTCAGGTCTAACAGGTCTTCGAAGCTATCATGATTATTAATAAAGTTGCACCTCCTTCACAATAGAGCGCGCTGATTGGTTCACTGAAAGCTCAAAGACGTCACATTGTACTCGCCGGTACAGACATCCAGTCTACATGCTGGAATTTACACAAGGATCTCATGGCCGTGACGTAGCTTCAAAATTTCTTTTCAAATCAGAAGATCGAATTTGCTCGAAATAACGCAAAAACAACCAATTTTCACATTTTAGTGAAATATGTGTGTCCTAATAGTGTTTCAGCAACGTGGGACACATATATGACTGTCAACATCTCAAAAAATGAGTTTTGGTGTTTCGTGACCCTTTAAAATACATACATGACACGGTGAAAAAAAGAAAGTATAACTTGCATATATCCTTTATAACTTTAAAACAAATTTAGAATTTTGGAATGATAGCGTACACCTATTTATTTCTGTTATATAACCCTTAATAAAAAGCAGTACATTTAAACAGACCATTTCTTTTGTGAATGAACCGTAGTGCAGATGAAGAAAAAATTAATGCCTTACATTTTCACCAGCCAGGATAAGTCTAAGGATTTCTTCTCTTTGAACTGCATTCTGAAAATGGACCAAAGATAACATCTTATCTTCATAAAGACATGCAATAAACAAAATTGTACGTAAAATGTTTGTGTGTTCTGCAGACTCACAGGCAGGCCTACATGAAAGGCAGTAGGCATTCTGCGCAGTATTGCTGCATCCACATCCTGTGGTCTGTTAGTGGCTCCCATCACCATTACCTGGACATTGACATTTTATTACACTTTTACTTTCTTTCACACAGAAAAATGCAAGAAGTGATGCGATGCTTTCTGAAACTTACTGTACAGTTGAAGTCAAAATGATTAGCCCTCCTGTGATTTGTTTTTTTCTTTTTCAAATATCTCCCAAATGATGTTTAACAAATTTCTCCACAGTCTTTCCTATAATATTTTTTTCTTCTGGAGAAAGTCTTATTTGTTTTATTTCAGCTAGAATAAAAGCAGTTTTTAATATTTATAAAACCATTTTAAGGTTAATATTTTTTGCACCCTTAAGCAATACTTTTTTTAATTGTCTACAGAACAAACCACTGTTATACAATAATTTGCCTAATTAACCCAATTAACCTAGTTAAGCATTTAAACTGCACTTTAAGCTGAATACTACTATCTTGAAAAATATCTAGTAAAATATTATGCACTGTCATCATGGCAAAGTAAGAATTAATTTATTAGAAATTAGTTTTTAAATTAATTATGTTTTGAAATGTGTTAAAAAAAAATCTTCTTTCTATTAAACAGAAATAAACTGTATTTGCGTGTTACCTGGCTGTTTTCTCCGGTGTCAAGTCCATCCCACAGACTCATGAACTGGGCCTTCATCATAGCAGTGGCCTCATGGTCCATACTGGAACGATTCCTCAGAATTGAATCTGAAGAAAGAGAAAGATTTTATAAATATACAATTCATAAATGCATATTGTGAAATCAATCCAAAGATCTAAAGAAATGTCTATCTGTGTGTCAATCTGTCTGTGTCTATCTGACTGTCTGTCTATTTATTATCAATTATCTATAATTATCTATCTATTATACTGCATGTAAAATATTTAAATCACATATTTTAAAATAATATTAATACTGTTACATAAAATAACATACAATTCTTTTCACATTTTTTTGTACTTTATCCTTTTCAGCATCTGTAATTTAATCTGTGGTAACAGTCAGCCCTAATAGCCTTTTGGGCAATGCATTGACATTTAAAATCCTGAGGCCGAATCTTGACTTGCCGACTTTTCCCGATCCCTCTCTCTGTCCAACTTCACTTCCTGTCTAACTGCTGTCCTATCACAATTAAGGCCAGAAAACACCAATAAATAAATGCATAATCTGCGGTAGCAGCTTGAAAAGAAACTTAGCTAATTAAAATAATAATGAACTTTTACTGCGCTTTCAGCTTGCACCGTATGATAAAATGCCTGAGAGAGTCTGTGTGCAGCGTCCGCATTCTTCTGTTTCACAGATGATGGGTCACAGTACAGTATTATTCAAATGCCATCAGCATTGAAAATACAGTGCTTAGGAAACACTGCCATCATTATGCAAATACACATGTACCACATTTTCCAAAAAACCCATGAATATAAAACACCTGCATACCCATAGTGATTACAGACAAGTTTATTACTGTAGTGGTGCTGAGTGAATTTATTCAGCATGTTAAACAAGCTGGCATTGTAATATCTCTCCTATCTTTCTGGCATCTATAAGCATCTGTCAGACTCTTTTAGAGCATATTAGGTAGTTACCTATTTCATCAATGAAAATGATGCATGGCTGAATCTTGACAGCCAATGAGAATACAGCAGCGGTCAACTTCTGTGATTCGCCGTACCACTTGTCGGTCAAAGTGGAGGCCTGTAGATTAATAAAGCGGCATCCAGATGCTTTCGCTGTTGCTTTGGCAATTAAAGTCTTTCCACACCCTGGGGGTCCATACAATAGTACACCTGGGAATCGTGTAAAAAAATAAACATAAAATAATAATAATAACAATGATAATAGAGATGATGATGATGAAAGGTTTCGATTGACTTCAAATGCTACTTTTTAGTTGCTGTCTGGGCTTTCACTGCCTTTCTACACATCCCTTTCTTCATGTGTTTAATATTTTCCATCGGCCATTTCATTTTATTACACATAACAAGGGCCAGACGGAATCTGCTGACATTTTTTGCTATTTCTGCACTGAATTTTGGTAAAAATCTGTGGATTTATGTAGAATTATTTTGGGAGTATCATAACTAAAACCTTAATTAATATATTAAATAAAAAATACTTTTTTAACTTGTATTTAATGTTTACAATGCAAATCCAATTAGATCCACTTATTTGGTTAACAAAGCAAGTCTCTCATATAATATCTCTACTAAAAAGACAGAAAATATTACTTTTAAAACTGTATTGTAAATAAATCATAAATATTTTCATATTAGTCAACAATATTACTGAAATTAATTTAAAAACTGAATAAATATAATTTTACACACATTTACACAAGCAAATAAACAAAATCAATGATGGGCTGAAAATCTGTGGAATTCTGCGCCCGCAGATTTCATGTGGGCCCACACATTAGTTAATTTGTAAACTAATTAGCTTTGTTGTCCTTGCATATATGGATTTCTTAGGTTGTTACCAACATTAGATGGTTTACATTTGAAGTCAATCCACCTTTAGAAATATGTTTTCTGAGAAAAATGGTGTTGAAAGTATTTAAAATGTTCAATACTTATTTCCTCCACTGTATATATTTACAGTCGTCAACATTTGGAGTGAAACAAAACCTTTCATCAAAATTGTCTTAGGACAAATTAAGACTTTTTTGATCAAAGTTTCATAGCCTTGAAACTGTTTTAAGGTACAAAGGGTTATAGACATCCTGCTGCTACATAAATAGTCAGATACGAATGTGTTTCTTTACAGACTTTCATTGTTTTCATCAAACCTGTGCCCCTCACTACAGACATGCTCTCACCAGACCCTCAAGAAATGCCATTTTTAAAACAAATTCAAACACAAGAAACACTATATCTATCTTTATATCTGCATTATTAGGAGAAACCTTGCAATAATGTAGCCTTTCTTTTTTTTTTTTTAATAGTGTATAAAATGTTTTTTTTTTTTTTTTTTTATCATGCAGGCATGTGTTCAGCCAAGGACAAAAAAGGAGGAAGATGAGATACAAACACACACATATTTATATATGTGGGGGTGGGGGTATGTGTGTGTGCGCGTGTGTGTGTTTTAAATAATAATAAGAAATAATAGTTCTAAAAATAATAATAAATAATTTCTTTATGTAAAGGTTTGATATTGGCCACACAATTAAGTTTAATTTCTTGGTTAATCAGTTGAAGTCTTTAACAGTTTAATAGTCACCCAAGTAATTATTTAATTGGTTTATAGCCTACTTTGTACCTCAGTGTCGGAACGCAAATTACAGGGGTTGCACCACTGAGCTCGGAAAATACGGAAATCTGTTTGTATACGGAAGAATCACATCCCTGATCATCATTAAAATAAGTATTGGTTTGAAAGTTTTTTGGTGAATCATTATTAGTTTGTCACAGACGTCATAAACAAGATGTCATGACTACATCCCTCTGAACCACACTGTTCAAATGTTGAAGAAGCAATCTTTGTAGCCGTTGAAAGAGCAGAGATCAATAAGCTTTCATCATTTCAAAATTAATTGTGAAGGAACAGAATCTTGATCAGTGGCTTCTCCAATGTATATATTGCATATATATTTAAAGTGCCCAGCATATACAAGTACACCCTTCACTGATCTCTCTTTTAAATCCATATTGTCTATATAGGATGCTTCACAATAATATATTTGTGCATGTACATTAGATTCGTGAGTGCCAAAGTTAAAACTGGAACTAATCTAACAAAAGATTTAACAGGAAAAAAATCAAGAGAAACATGAAAAAATTGCAGTTTGTAGTTTGCAATAACTCTGAAAGATGTCTGATAGCCAAACTCTTGTTTTTTTAGTTAATGTGACAGTTTAATATTGGGTGGCAATATTCACTGAGAAATGGATAAAAGTAATCGTTTCTTATAAGGGGGTGTACTCATTTATGCTGAGCACTGTATCCTTTCTGTGAATTTGCGTTTAAGTGCCCAGTTTTATTATTATTATAGTATTATTTTCACTTTTATTTTGCATTAGAGACATCCCTCTTTAGAGTAAAACAGAAATTTATGTATGTCACTGCTCTTTCTGTATGCAAAGTTCTTTGTTTCCTCAGGTTTACTAGGCCAGGTCAAGAGGTCATTGCTTCTCATGTGGACTGCTATGAGTGACCACAATGGCCGCATCCCTGATATTACTGACTATTTATTCTGTTGTAACTTATATTTCATTGTACTCTGTGAGATCCTGCTCTCACAATTTGTGTAATGTGCAGTACTGATAACAAGCTTGTTAAAACCAGATGTCCTTGAAGTAGATAAGCATTCTTTGTGTATTTGTGTGTTATTCCTCTGAGGGAGACTAGAAGACTTAAGCTAAATCTCACCTCTGTGGTCACGCTGGCCGCAAAATATCATCTGACCCTTGTTTGTTTTTGCGTAATTCATCATTTAGAAGATATACTTCAGTTCTTGCATCTATGTATGAAGATTGTCTACGCATACGTGTTTTAGCCAATGAGGATTCTTTCTGCCTAGATGAGTGACTTAGTCAGTGGCCTTCTGTTGTAGAATAATTTTTGTTGTGTGAATGTATAAGTTGACGTCTGCTGATGAAAGTGCAAACTATTTTCTTCAGCAAATATTTCTTTAATTAATTGTATTTCTGATCTTTGTACATCATACCGGGTCCTTGGATTTAATTGTACATTCCAGTACACTTGATTGCTAACATATCACATTTAAAACAACTGTCTGTTACTTCTACAGTTTCATGATGGAACTAGACTTTTCATAGCTTCTATAACAACTGGTAGGCTATTTTTTGGCATGTTCATACTGCAGGAACTCGAAATGCTTTTAGTTATTAACTCATTTTGGGAGAAATTCAGAGTAAGGTAAAACCCAGTGTATGAACCAGGAGCAGCGACCTTTTTTTTCCGTATTGTGATGCAGTTCCTGGAGAAACTTAATAATAATTGAGAAAACAGTGGGCGTGGCTTGTTTTTTTCCTTACTGCAAGCTGATCGGATAAAGTAGGCATTTCATTCGGAAAGATGGAGAAAAGGGTTTATTACAATCAGTGGTGTAAAGTAACTAATTACAAACTCTCAAATTACTGTAATTGAGTAGCTTTTCTCAGAAATTGTACTTTACTAAGTAGTTTTATAAATGTGTACTTTTACTTTCCCTTGAGTACATTTTTAGTGCAGTATCAATACTTTTATCCCACTATTTTCCTCCAACATGCAGTCACTACTTTATTTTTTCTTATCTATAAGGATTAATAAAATCAGTCCTGTGATTCCTATCCAAACTAAATCACACATAGAAAGTAAATTGCATCATACTAACCTACCTCAAGAAATGGGCGATATATAATTGCACCAAAATGTTTGGAAGCATTAAAAGTGTCTAAGAAGATGTCCAAAATCTTTACACGCATTGGCCCAGAGAATGTTTAGGTGCATGTCACTTATGAGAAGATGACAGATGTTTACTGTATGATGACTAAAATGGCCATAAACACCCAGCAGGCGCAAGAAGTCAACATGACGTCATCATGGACGTTGCATTTTTTTTGGAAATGAAAATCGGGATTGAAAATAAAATTAACCAAATATCAATATCATTTGGTGTCGTTATTGGACATCAAAATAACGTTGTCCTTAGACGCTGGCTAGACCTTGAATTTTGGTCACCTGACATCACAATCTAAATCTAACCTAATATTAATCTCTTAACTGCCTGCTGGGCAATAACTATATACACTACAGAATGTTACGCTAACATATACACATCCACAAATTATATGTAAATGCATCTACTTTTTACAGCATAATACTCACTACTCGAGTACTTTTGAAAGGTCTACTTTTTACTCAAACTTTAAGTAATATTGACAACCGATACTTTTACTCTACTTGCACTACATTTTAAGAAAGTAATGGTACTTTTACTTGAGTTTGATTTTTCAGTACTCTTTTCACCACTGACAGACACCTTGTCAAAACTGACAGTTGGAGGGGTCGTGGTCAATTATGTTAACCATGCCCAATATGCCTCATACAGACATAATCTGAGAATTTAACAGAGTGCATTTTTAGATTCTAATTTTAGCTTACAAGGGCAAACATTTTTTTCTTAATGACATGCGCAGATGAATTGTTCACCACAAAACTAGCTGTGTGAGCTAACAAAACCAATATGGTTAGTTCTGACTTCATGTGGCCTTTAAGAACTACCAGTAATGCAAGTAGCATGGTTCTTACAATTTTTTAAGGTAACAAATTTAAGCCCCTTTCTAGCACTTTGCAGATACATTTTCAACATTACAAGTGTGGAAAATTACATATTTGCATACATATACTTAATTACATCCATGATATCAAATAATATTATTTTGAAGTATAGTATATTACACTAAGGAAAAAAGTTTTAATGGTATGCTTGTCCCAATATTAACACTAAATTACTGTCATTTACTCTATTTTATTTTTATTTTATCTTTTTTAAATCTTTAATTATGCTTACCTATTTAGCAAAATAAATTACAATTAAAGCAATGCAGTTTCAAGTACTTCATACTTATTTAGTAAAGATAAAATAAAAGATAAAATCTTGAAAACACTAGATTAAAATTCAAGCATTTTTAAAGATATCAAGCACCCGTATGAACCCTGAGGTAGCCACTCATTTGCTGAGTGCATGCCATAAGCAATACAGGCACCTAATTTTAAACTTTTTTTTTTTTAACAAGACATAAATGTACAGACAGCTAATGTTAATAGCAGCTATCAGTGTCTGTTCTTTTCTCAGCCTCGTGGCTAGCTCTACCTAGTACTGGTACAATATGTGCAATAAAATAAAATCCAAATCCAATGCAAGATGTGAGTTCTGACCTTTAAAATGCATTCTCAATTTCTTACCTTTGGGAGGTTGCAAGAGTTTGGAACCACTGAAGAGATGACGTTTCTGGAAAGGCAAAATGACAGTGTCTTGCATCTCTGAGATGATCTCATCTAGCCCAGCAACATCTCTCCAGGTCACCTAGCATAAAAGGAAGAATAAATTCCACCATATAGGCCACTAATGACTTGAGGGTGATTGGGGAAGAAAAAAAAATTCAGGTTTGTGCTGTCATAGGTTTGCAATCAGTCAGTGCAATTCAGATAAACTTTAAATCAGTCTCAAACATAATACGGCGTCTGCAGTTAAAAGTGTGCAATATTTTACTGATGTAATGAAGCAGGGTGATTTGATGAAATGGTTGCATTGATTGCAGTGCAGATTGTATTTGTGTTTACTTTGATGCTGCGAGGATCAACCAGAAGAGTGGCGATGTTCATCTCATACTCCGTAAGACTGACACCATCGACACCAATCTGCTTCATCAACTGCTCTGCCTGGAGAAACATGGTAAATGGAGAGTTATTAGAGACAATGGATGAATAACTCAAATAAACCTGCTAAATAAAAATTCACAATAAATAATAGTCAGGTCAAGGGCCCGCGCCAATGCTCATCCACCCCCCCCCTCCACCCACCCACCCACCCTCTTCACTTGTAGCCATACCACGATACCAATATCCCCCCCCAACCTTTCAGCCGAGAAACCAACCCCCCCCCCCCCCCCCCCCCCCCCCCACCCCCCGTTCTTCACTTTCAGCCGTGATACCAACTACCGACCACCAACCGTGCCTTCCCCCCACCTGCTCTTCAATATCAGCTTGTCATAGGGCCCATGGTGGCCAGCGGTGTCCCTGCTGTTATCGTGGCAACGATAAAATATTTAATTTACTAGAAATAAGTTACTAAACTATTATGTTTAGAAATGTGTTGAAAAATTTTAAAATGTGTCAGAAATTGGGGGGTGAATAAAAAATTCAGTCAGGCTAATAATTCTGACTTCGACTGTATTTTTTTCCTAATTAGTCAAATACACTTCATCATAATCAACAAAACATCTTCATATTTAAACTTAAATATAACAATTGATTTTAACCAGTTCAAAAAGGAGCGGGAAGTTTATTATTTTTTTTCCACCCCATTAACCCCAATTCCACATCATTCAGTTATCTCTTCAAATAATTTCATATTTTATCCTTACATATCACATGTTCTTTATAGGCATGGGACAATAACTGTTTTCAAGGTATAACGCGGTTTGGAAAAGTCAAGGTTTTAAAACCACCAAAATTTTCTGCTATACCGCTCCAACGGAATCTGTAAGGGTTTTTTTTTTTAAACATATTTTTAAAAGTTTTTTAGGGCAACAGTATCTCCAGCAAAAAAGATATCCAAATATGCTGTTTTGAATAAAACTGAGTGAAGAAATTGGTGTTTTTCAAACTAATAAAGACAGCAGAAGTCAATGATTCCTAAAAATTATTTAGCCTGACATGTTTACTGCTCCAAAATAATTTAAATATTTCTCAAAATAAAATATACTACGTTCAAAGGGAAAAAAGTTTTAGTTTTTTTACCCAGACATTTAAAAACAATATATTTTAGAGCAGTAATTACAATACCACAACACTGTGATATTTTTATCCAGGGTTTTCATACCGTCAGAATCTTATACAGGTCCATGCCTAGTTCTTTACAGCATTTGTATATTATATTCTGACATATTATTCTTTACTTTTTTCAATTATTTATATTATTCTATATTCTTTACTTTGATTAAAACTTACAAGTCTGTTTTTATGAGATTTTTTTGAGAAAAACTCTTAATGTTGTATTGTGGCACGTTTAACAAAATAAAACTGATGTTGTGTAATATTATTTATTACCATTTCTATAGCCATAGTTTTACTACAAATACTATGGTAAGTGTGTTTTAGCATTAGAAAAAAGGAAAAATATATGAACCCTTGTCAAAAATCCTAAAGGATTCCAATAGGATTTATTAATAGGAATCCAATTAGAATTTTTAGCATATATTTGAACCATTCCTATGGGATTACATTAGTAATTTTCTTATAGGATAGTTTTTTAGGATAATTTCTACAGTATTTTAATGGAATCCAATTTATATCTTAACTCCTTTTCTATTGCATCCATTAGCCTACTATACAATCGTTTTGAATGTACTATGCAGTTTGCTAAAGTTTACCTTGATGTTCTTGAGTGTACAGTATTAGTGCACAAATTTCCAAGCAAACATATGCCTAGGAAAAATATATATATACAATGCTGGCAGACCAAACTGTGGGCTGGCCCACACAAAACAATTGAAGTACACTGTGGGCCAATAGTAAGTCCACACAAAATGGAGTGTATATGTGAGCACAATGTAGAACCTAATTTATTTAACTGGTTATAGGTTTTATGTGAAACTTCTGCACACATCAAGCAGCAGAGATTTCTTTACCCTTTTCTTGGCTTGGGATTTTTGTTTTTGTGTCGGGTCCAAAGCATCCACCACCCATTTGATGCTGTAATATGTTGCAGCCCCAAACACAGTCAGCCTCACCAACATTCCCACTACTTCATTCCTGGTGAGTGGGCGGAGCAGGGCGTCCCGAGGAATGTCACTCAGCATTATGGCCCGCCCCCGCTGTCAGCCCATTGGCTAAGAACAACAGACTGGTTGTGTCAATCTAGGAGAGAGCAAGTACAGTACATAAATCACAGTAGATCTATAACTAACATTGCTTGACCTTTTTGCTTCTTATACGCTTAAAGATACACATTTATACGGATTAATTGAGCATTAACAATGGGCTTAATTCATATGCAGCGTGACATAACGTTAGACGTGAAAGACATTTAAAACGGGGTCGAGTATAAATTCTCTTATAGAGTATTAATATTGATGTTAAAATCGATTAACTAACGACGACAGAAAATAATAAAACGTAAAAGCATGACGTTACTGCAATGCAATGTACGAAAGAGCATCCTCCTAAGAGACAAAAATGAAAGGTACGTTTTTCCCCCAGACTTCTAACACACTAAAGACAAAGATCCTAATCGAGTGTTAAGCTAAACCCCAAAATATGACCATCACTACACAGTATATTTAATAAGACTTCACTCACATTTCACAGCATTCCTGAAATCTACATACAAGACTAGTGTAACCGCCCTATGTGTACCGTCCGGAAACAAATCTATGGAAACACAGGTTCCTACATCAGTGTTTATTTAGCCTATTTTATTTTATACATATGAGAAACATGGCGAGTTCAACACAGAAAAAAAGTTTAAGTATAAAAATATTAAATAGGCTGAACACGGAGATATCAAAATAATTAACTCATCAAAATATTTAACTCAAAATAAGCAGTTTGAAGACTATGTAGGCTAATATTAAATTATTAAACATAAAAAATAATATAAATATTAAAAATATATTTGTCTGATATTTTGCCTATTTTTAACTTATATGATAATATTCACTCACTGACTCACTCACTTGTTGTAAAGAAAAATACACTTAAATAACCAGATACAGGTTACTTTGTCTAACTAATTATTTAGATAATAGATTATTTAAAGTGTGCAACTTCCTTCCACTGACATTTTTTTTAAGAAAAAGACCATGCAGTTTAATAAAATGATGATGAAAATTAAATCATGAATCTTCTAAATACTTTATTTATTTATTTATTTATTTATTTATTTATTTATTTATTTATTTAGTTAGTTAGTTAGTTAGTTATAATTAGGCCCTAGTTAGTCATTCAGTCAGTCAGTCATGTAAAGTATGCAGTATTGTAAGTACAGTCTCCAATCATTTTGGTATATTAATCTAACTGGAAGCTAATTTTAACAAATTATCTAAATATTTGGTTAATCGGTCATTCAAAATCAAGCACAGACTCCACAAACTAATTAGTGGAAACCTGTAATAAATATTTTAATGAATCACTTTAAAAAATAATAATAATAATAATAATAATAAGTAAGTTGCTATTGCCTGGAGTCCCTACTACTGATAACCTTTTTAAAAAGACAAACTAATCATTTATTGTAGTTAGTTGGTTATCTCAAGTGTGCAACCTTCTCCACTTAAAGAATAAAAAGAAAATTTGTGGTTTATCCCAAAAACACAGAGCAAACTTATTATTTGTTTAACTATTATGTATCTAAATATTTGTTTTAATATTTAGTTAGTCAGTTAGTCGGTCAGTCAGTTAGTTGGTTGTGTATCCACAAAAGTAGGTGGTTATACAGCATGCTACCACAGACTATGTTAAGCAAAACAGAGACCTAAAAGCTTAATAGGCATAATTGTTTAACCGATCACTTGCTTGTGGTTATTTATTTGTTATTTTAAATATACAATCCAGACTAAATAATAATTATAAAATATCACATGTTTAAAGCAAACAAAGAACAAATTAACTGATCATATTTAACTAGGTAGTTATTTTAAAGGTACTGTTTAACCCAAAATGACAATTTACTCACTATTTACTTGCATTCAATTGATTTCTCTTTTTCTGTTAAACAAAAAAAAGATATTTTGAAGAAAACTGAAAAAAAAATCTGTAAATATTAACATAGTACACATTTACACATAAACATCACATTTATGCTACAAAATCACAAGTTAACATGTCTGTATATAATAACTCATATGAAGCTTTAACTTAATTTGATTGTAATCAGGGCGTTTAACAACCAGAGGGGACGGTGGGGATACGCCCCCCTCACTTTTAGAGACAGACCATTTAGACCCCCCCCCCATCCCCCCCCCTCCCTTAACTTTTACAATGTCTGCTATGCCCCAGATTGTAATGCAATAATGTGCACCTTTTGTAAAGCTGCTTTGAAACAATAATTATTGTATAAAGCAATATACAAATAAACTTGAATTGAAACCATTGAAGTCAATGGTTACAGGTTTTCAGCTTTCTTCAAAATGTCTTCTTTGTGTTCACCAGTAGAAACAAACTTAAACCGGTTTGAAACAAATGAAGGGAGAGTAAATTATGACCGAATTCCCTACTGAAAAATCCATCTTAAACCAGCCTAGGCTGGTTGGCTGGTTTTAGCTGGTTGACCAGCCTGGTTTTAGAGGGGTTTTGGCCATTTCCAGGCTGGTTTCCAGCCATTTCCAGCCTGGTCTTAGCTGGTCAGGCTGAAAAGTGACCAGCTAAGTCCATCTAAAGCCAGCTTTACCAGCCTGGTTTAAGCTGGACATAGCTGGTTTTGGCTGGGCTCACAGCCTGGCTAGGCAGGTCAAACTGGTTTTAGCTGGTCATTTTCCAGCCTGACCAGCTAAGACCAGGCTGAAAATGGCTGGAAACCAGCCTGGAAATGGCCAAAACCCCATTTAAAACCAGGCTGGTCAACCAGCTAAAACCAGCCAACCAGCCTAGGCTGGTTTAAGCTGTTTTTTTTTTCAGTAGGGTTCTAATTATGGGTGAACTATCCCTTTACACATGCAGCTTCAGCGACCACATTAAAGAATTAAAAAAGTGATTTCAGCTAAACAGAAAGCTGACCAAAATATCAAATAATTTAAGAGCAAACTATGATGCTTGGGAGGACAAAGAGGTGTTTAAAATCTCTGTTCATAAATATGCTGGACATAATGCACTAGGCTATAATTCTCAGTGAGGTTGGTTGATTTGCACAAAACACTCTCATAAAATCTATAAATGTGTTATCTATTTTACAAATGGTGCAACATATTTAACCAATCTTTACAGTAATTTATATATTTTAATCATTCAATCATCATTTTATCGATTTAGACCGTTGGTTCCTTTACAGGCCACTTGAGGGCAGGCTTGGCATATTCAAATAAACCAGTGCCAGAAAGAGAGACAGAGCACTTGTGATTGTATCAACCTCCATGATAAGCCAGAAGAACCATGCGTGCATGTAATATTGAAGGTTAATTAAACCGGAGAATGGATGTTTGCTTGCATCAAGGAGTCATTATCTTCAAGAACAGGGACTAGCTTTGGCCGCAAGCCAGTGGCTAAACTAAGAATCGGCGTGTTTGATTAGTTGCCATGGTGCTCGTTTCTTCCTGTGATGGATGAAAACTGGGAGATGCGTTCATCTAATTTCTTCAATCTTTCAATTAGAGGTGGAAACAATAGGCACTTAGATAATGCAGAAAACATGAATGCTGGTGAAACTCACGTGTAAGCATTTTTTTTTATTATTATTAATCTGTTCTTTTTTTGCCATTTTAGTCATTCCTGCTAGCACTCTGCTGGCTGCTTTTCAAAAGTAAAATGTTTGAAAGTATCCTCTTTTTATATTTATTCCAGTGTTAAATAAGGTAAAGAGGACCAGCATGAAATACTATATAGTAATTTAAAACAAATACAGTGTTTTTGAACCGATATATAATGTAGAATTTACAACTCTTATTTTAATGAATGCTACAGCATACTGTACAGGGCCGGCCCTGTACATTTGGGGGCCCTAAGCAGAATAATTTTGGGGATCTACCTTGCTCTAAATAGGTGGAGTATTGCCAATGCAAACCAGCCCACAATAACTTTATCGCATATTAAATTTAATCAATGAAAGAGAAAAGTAAAGCCTGATTTTTTTCTACTTAATAACTGTCTGAATGACCTGAACATATTAAAACAGCACTATTTTTTGTCAACTACCAGCTTCAAAAATTAAGAATTAAACTATCTTTAATAAAGGAACCAGTGATTCCTACTTTGCGTCCTTCTGGAGTGTTTAATATTCTATTAATTTAGCAAACAGATTGAAGATTCCATACAAGATTCTTGGTCAAGTTATATATATATATATATATATATATATATATATATATATATATATATATATATATATATATATATATATATATATATATATTCCAAAAGCAAAAACCTTGCAATGAAACGACAGTGAGCAATAATTAGCCAAAAGTGAAAATGCATTACTTAGTAATAAAATATACATTCTGAACACATAAAAAAAAAAAAAAAAACAATTAACATTAATGCAAAGATTGATCCATAAATAATAAAAGTAATATAAAATTAATATGAAATAATATTAATATAAAAAACATACGAAAAAAGGGAGGCAACAAATACTGGGTTAATGTTAATCCTCAAACACAACTTTTAATATTCCCTTGAGTCTCCTTCCCTGTTCCTTACATTTGAGATGCAGGGTCCAGAGCTTATTATAATAAACTATTATAATTATTTAAATTAGGACGATTAATTAAATTAGGACATAACTTATATAAACATGTCTCAGGAAAAATTGCAAAAATTGTCTCAGTTTGCAAAACATGCCAGTGAATATTGCAATTTATTTAAATGCGTTTTAGACCAAGTTAAAAAAAAAAGTCCCTGCTGAAAATGACCAGCTAAGACCAGGATGAAAATGGCTGGAAACCTGCATGCCTTGAAATGGCCTAAACCCCTCTAAAATCAGGCTGGTTGACCAGCTAAAACTAGCTTAGGCTGGGTTAAGCAGGTTTTTCAGTATAGGGGTAAAACCAGGAAAAAACTAAAATTTATCATAAGTAGACAACGTTTATTAATCTGTAATTGCCTTCTTTCTATGTCTTTAACATCATCATTAGTACTTAAAAGTGGTGCTAAAAATGACTTTGTGCTTGTCTGTTCTTGTTATTTTCCTCTCAGTTTTTCTCCATCTGAAGATCAGCATTAGATTTGTTTTATTTTCGTAGTCCAATTTCCAAAATAAATCAGGTACATACAGTATAATGAGGCTGGCAATGAAGCAAATGCCATGATGATTATAGTGTTTCTATGCTCTTTGCTCAAAACCAGAACGCATACTGTATTAGAAATGAGATGCTGTGAGCTTCCTGTTCATCACATGACCTTCACACGAAAACAGTTTCAACTTTAATAAAAATATAATTATTTTTTCTTTTCAATGAAAAAGTATAAATATTAAAGCACTAAGGCACAGTCAATGAAGATAATTTGTAAAATGCAAACAAAAAACTATTTCAGCAAGGAAACGGCTCACACCACTAGCGGGTTGTGGGGTTGTGGGGCCTAGTGGTGGCAGGGCCCTAAGCAGCCGCTTAGTTCGCTTAGCTGTTTGGTAGGGCCGGCTAAGTTGTAGTATTAACTATAGTGAATTGATATACTGTGGGATACTGTAATAAAGTAGCTTATAATTTAGTTTTTACTACATTAAACCATGGTGTTGCATAATACAGTATAGAAAACTACAATATTGGATCACTTATATCAGAGGCATCTGGGATGGATCATCATCACAGTGGAAACTTGTACTGTGGTCAGATGAATCGCCATCAGGTATTTGTTTATTTATTTTTTATTTTTTTGAGAAATGGACGCCGTGTGGTCCGGACCAAATATCATCCAGATTGTTACCAGCAACAAGTTCAAAAGCCAGGGTCTGCCATGGTTTGGGTTGTGTTAGTGCTCTTGGCAGGTAACTTGCACTTCTATGATGGCATCATTACTGCTGAAAAGTACACAGAGATTGTGGAGCACAATATGCTTCCTTCTTTTCATGGATGCCTATACATATTTCAACAAGACAATGCAAAACCACATTCTGCACACATTACAAAGTTCTGGCTGCGAAGGAAGAGGATACAGGTACTTGACTGGCCTGCTTGCAGACCTGACCTGTCTCCAATAGAGAATGTGTGGTGCATTTTGAAACGCAAAATATGATAAAGAAGACCTCGTGTTGCCCACCTTAAGACTTGTTTGCAGGAAGAATGGGAAAAAATTACACCTAAAACACTTCATCACTTGCTGTCTTCACTCCCTAAATGTCTTTTAAGTGTTGTGAAAAGGAATGACAACATTACAAAGTAGTAAATGTTTTACTGTAACTTTGCAAGAATCAAAATTAGAATACGCGTTTACAAAAAAGCAACAAAAATCATGAGGAGCACATTAAATAATGTTTGTTTTGTTGTCGGCAATGAAATACAAGCCAGAGTAAATTTAGAAATCATTTTTGGCTAATAATTCAGGGGGGCTAATAATTCTGAATTCAACTGTATATTACAGCTGATTCAGAACCACAGCAAGTGCCACAACCCATAATGATGTGCCTGGCAGTGAAGTGCTGCACCACTAAAGGTGCAACCAGAGACCTGCTCAGCAACCTCCATCATCCTAGCCTGACACCCCTCACTCCTCTAGGGGCTAAAAATCTCTCTCCTTCCCCGACTTCAAGCCTCCATTGTGTTGTACGTGACTTAAAAGGATCAAGCGGTTCCTAGGGGAAATTTTTATGGTGATTGTTCCTGTCACCTCTCTCCCCTCTGTTGATAGCGACACACGCTACGACAGCAGTGTACACTTTACGGGGAACTGGATTCCCACAGCACCCAAAATCTAATCTTTTATTAAGTTGAGGAATTAGGCCAGCTCCTTTTATATTTCGGTGTTGTAATTAAAAAGATAATCAAATCGCATGGTGGGAAAAGTGGTGCAGAGATGCAGATGATTGCATTTATGTAGCAAATTAAAAGCATTTTTTCCCTCTTAACAGATTCACTGTTATGTTTAACGTATGTTTAAAAGTTTTACATAATTAACATAAGTATGCAATAATATTCAGTTACAGTATACATGTTTAAGTCATTCAAAAGATAACAATGCCTTCAATTGAAACATGCAACTTAGTGACATTCATATTATTGCTTTTATTTTAAGTGTCTTTACCAGTCAAAAATCGGATGTTTATTAAAGATATTTCTTCTGCCAACTAAAGCTGCATTTATTTTTTATATATAGTTTAAAGCTACAGTATATATATATATATATATATATATATATATATATATATATATATATATATATATATATATATATATATATATATATATATATATATATATATATATATGTGTGTGTGTGTGTGTGTGTGTGTGTGCGCGTGTGTGTATGCATGTATGTATGTGTATATGGTTTGTTCTGTAGACTATCGAAAAGAAAAATAGCTTAAAGGGGCTAATAATTTTGACCTTAAAATGGTTCATAAAAAAACAAATCAGACTTTCTCCAGAAGAAAAAATATTGTCAGACATACTGTGAAAATTTCCTTGCTCTGTTAAAATTTAATTTATTCCTGTGATTCACAGCAGAATTTTCAGTATCACACAATGCTTCAGAAATTACTCTAAAATGCTGATTTTCTGCTGATTATGTAAAATGCTGATTTTTTTCATTTGATTATTATCAGTGGTGAAAACAGTTGTGCTGCTTAATATTTTAAAAATCAGCATTTGATAAGTATCAGTGATGAAAACAGTTGTGCTGCTTAATATTTTCCCTGTGGAAACAGTGATAGATTGACATTAAAATGTGCAAAAAAAAAATGTTTACGTCTTTATATTCATCCAGGACAACTGACAAAAAGTGACAATAGTAATAATAAATAAATAAATAAATGCTGTATTTTGTAAGGGTGACATGGTGGCTCAGTGTTTAGCACTGTCGCCTCACAGTAAGAAGTTTGGTGGTTCGAGTCTCGGCTGGGCCAGTTTACATTTTTGCGTGGAGTTTGCATGTTCTTCCTGCTATAGGTGAATTGAATAAACTAAATTGGCCATAGTGTATGTATGTGAATGATTGTGTATGAATGTTTCCTAGTACTTTGTTGCAGCTGGAAGGGCATCCACTGTGTAAAACATATGCTGGATAAGTTGGCCGTTCATTGCACTATGACAATCCTTGATGAATAAAGGGACTAAGGCGCAGGAAAATGAACGAATGAATGTATTTTGTAAAATCCACTGTATCATCTTTTTAATGTTCATAAAAAAAATCCTGATCAATACGTTGAATCATAGTTTCTACAATAATATTTGTTTTTTTATTTGATAATAATAAAAACAAATCAACAATAATAACTGATCAAATCAGCAGCAAACCAGCATAATTTAATGAGTTAGGAAGAATTATGTACGCATAGACCTCACCTATAACTGCAGGTCACCTATGTTTATATATAATTACTTTAACTGTTAAAAGCCATGAGTTAATTAGTTATTAGTAACTAATAAATTTATGGTAACTAATAACCTTAACTTTTCTGAATTTGATTGTAATGCAATAGTGGACCTTTTGTAAAGCTGCTTTGAAACAATAATAATTATGAAAAGCGCTATACAAATAAGCTTGAACTGCATTAAACTTGAATTATGTGACTGAAATAATGATGCTGAAAATTCATATTTGGATTTCACAGGAATAAAATACATTTCAAAATATATTCACACACAAAAACAAACAGTTAGTTCCATTTTAAAATACTTTTCACAATATTACAGTTTTTATTGCATTTTTGATTATATAAATGAGAGGAAGAGAGTAAATTATAATGGCAGTAAATTCTATTTGTTTATTTTAAAATTATATATATGTATGGATGAAAAAAGACAATACTACAACAAAAGCTGAAAAAGGGCTTTGTCAACTGGAAAGATTTACAAGTTTACACTGACAAAATACGGAAATGGCAGATTTTTTTTACATTAACAAGTATTTTCTGTTTATTTACAGTTGTGAATTATATTATGGGACCTTGATCTCTGCTTCTTCTGATGTTAAAAATGTAACTCTACAGTTTAAACATCTATAACTTTTTTATTTTTATTTTAAGCATTATAAACTCTAGATGATGGATATTAAAGCCCAAAGTGTCTTCTTTCCAAAGATATTTAAACTGAGAACGTAGACCAAATTATTCAGCAACTCTTACTGTTTTAGTTTGGGAAGGTCATTTTTGAGAAAATGCCTCTGACGGTGAGGAGGGAGAGGAGGACACCAATATAGCCTCGGAAAACCTTTTACAGAAATTTTATCTTGAGTGCTATCTTCATCAAATTTCAAATATAAACTCATAAGCATAAGACACTTGGCTTTCAAGTTATATTTTTTCTAGGTTATTACACGAATGATTTAATGTGTTTGTATATGGAAAAACAAATATTGAACACAGTTCCATTTTTCTTTCTCATTGCTTCATAATGTATACGTTTTATGAAACTTTTATGAGACCACAGTAAAGCCCCAAACACCTTCTTTCTAATGATACCTAATTTTTGTTTTGTAGCTCACTGGGGTTAAGAACTGTGACCATTTAAAGTTAGGTAGTTGTAAATCCCCATAAGTGAGTGCTCCATAAGTACATTAAATTTTATAATGTATAAGAAATAATATACGTATAGAAATGTACTGGCAGTTTAATACAAGTTGTTTGTATTACACTATACAACAGCAACTCAGACAATACATCACTTTACACTAAAGATTAGGATTGTCATGATACCATTAATTCATCTTATGATACTGTACCAGCTTAAGTATCATGATACCAAATAGTATTGCGATACTGTACATTTTACACGTTTTATAATAGGTCTAGAATTTAATTCATAATTGCCTTTTTATTGAAAAAAACGTATTATTTGCACCTAAAATGTATTCATTCTTTTTGATTATTTAGTAGATAACTGACCAACAAAATACATTAAACAATAAATATACAAATTATACCAAAAGAAATTTGTTACAAAAATAGCATTTTTCCTCCCAAAAAATGGGGTCATATGAAGTGGTCAAAATTTTTTTATTGTTTCTGTCACGTTATGGTGAATCATAGAACACAAAAATCCATGTACAGCAATTTATTATGACAAAAACAAACAAAAAAAATAATCTCAATCTTTCAAAGGAATTTTAAGCAAGATACAATAATCGAGAAATGAGTCCAGCCAAAAGAAGTGACAAAAACCCCAAAATAAGCAAATACAGGGCAGGAGTGCTAATAAAAACAATCAAGAATGCAAATAATCAGCAAATACTAACTAGATTACCGAACAAACATGACAGACATGAGGGACAAACAAAATCCTAGGGCAACTAAAACACAAGACAGGGCTAAATCAACAAGCAAGAAACAGCTGTACATAATATAATCAGAAGTGCAAAGGATTATAGCAAATGAACTTCATCTACAAAACAAGTAGTTTAGTGCATTCAAGTGTCCAAAAGGGTAATGTAACAGGTGTGACAGTTTTTGACAGTGTCTTATCAGATAATAATCCAAAGTAATTCAAAATTTCGCTTTGTGAGTCTTTTTAAGAGATTGTCTTTAAATTTGATTTGTCTCTTCTATTAAAATAAAATGGTTTATTGTTGCACAAACGTGTGAGCGTTTTAGTGAGTTTTCCACATCCAGCATTATCTATTGTAGATAGTATGTTAATGACGATACTACCGTTTACAAACTACAGTGGCACTGCCAGTGTTTTGGAGCCATAGTATCGTGATACTACCCAGGTAGCAAAGAATTCTGGCCCAGATTTGGCATAAATCTGGCACAGCAGGCATTTATACAGCATGTGTGCCAAACATGGCCCTAGTTTAGCAGAGGTGGCATCGATACTTGGGACTGATGCAAAATGTAATATTTGGGCCAGATGTTAATAAGTGATATGTGGGCCATGTAAGTTTGGCCTTTCTTGACCCAATTTTAAAACGCATTAATTTATTCATTTTCTTTTCAGCTTAGTCCCTTTATTAATCTGGGGTCACCCCAGCGGAATGAACCGCCAACTTATCCAGCATATGTTTTATGCTGGATAAGCATAAAAGCTGCAACCCATCACTGGGAAACATTCATACACAAATTCACACAAATACACTACAGACAGTTTAGCCTACCCAATTCACCTATGCCACATGTCTTTGGACTTGTGGGGCAAACCGGAACACCCGGAGGAAGCCCATGCAAACACAGGAGGAACATGCAAACTCCACACAGAAACGCCAACTGATCCAGCCGAGGCTCAATCCAGAGACCTTCTTGCTCTGAGGCGAATGTGCTACCCACTGTGCCACCGTGCAGCCCACAAATAATGAAAAAAATTCTACCAATCAGGACGCTTCACACCAGCATATCTGTCCCAGTTCAGGCTTTGTTATGGGTTATTAACTTGGCTGAGACTTGGCCCAGATATGATCCATGTTTGGCCCATGTCTGGAAGCCAGACATGGTCCAGTCATGTACTGTAATTCACTGCGGCATGTGGGCCAAGCAAAAGCTCATTGTGTGGGCCAGAGCTGGGCCAGAGATATTTTGCTATGTGGGTACAATAGTATCGGTAAACCGTGCAAACCTACAAAAGATGTTAATAAAAGCCACTTTTTTGAAAACTTTAAGGTTAAAACTTGTTGGAAGAAAGATCAAGGACCCATAATGCAATTCAAAAGCATAAATAATAAAAACATGAATCAAAATACAAATAATTCTTATTTTTTTACTTTATATAGGCACTTTAAAAGAGCCACAAGACTCCACGGAGTGCTTTACAACATCATAAAAGACTAAAGATACAAAAAGAGAAATATAGAGAAAAGGCAAAATAGAAACACAAATAATACATAAAAGCAGGCAAAATAAAAGTCCTAATAGGCCAATAAAAACCGGTTGTTTAAAATTTTTAAATGCCTATTCTGATCTCCACTTGCAGGTCAACAACAGTGTGCATTTCTTTTGCCTGCTGCTTCTCTATTGTTAGTGTAAATGAAGTTCCTGGTTGTCCAGCGAACCCTTCAGATGATGCAACACTGGCAGATCTCTTTCTCACTCTGCTTTATCTAAGACTTGACCGTGGGGAACACTTGGTGGGAAAATTCTGTCTTTACTCATACAGGAAAAAAAAACAAAGCTCTTTATGGTTCGCTATATATGGTAGTTTATGCCATGGCATCAACACACTGTGATCTAATTACACTCCCAGTCAAGCTGAAAAAAGCAAATATATCTGTCACAATGAGGGCAGAGGCCCAGCTGTGCGACTGAAAGCACCTGGAAAAGAAGTATTAATAACAATTGGACAACAATGCACCTTGTTTTTATCCCGTTCACAATGCAATGGACATTTCTGTGTTTGTGATGTCTATGAGATTCTGTATAATGGAATAATGATAGCAAAATAATAATAATAATCATTCATTAATTCATTTTCCTTTGGGTTATTCATCTGGGGTCTCCACAGCGAAATGAACCACCAACTATCCTGCGTTAGCTCTACGATAAAAGATCTGGGTATCATACTAGACAGCAACTTAACTTTTGAAAACCATATACTGTATCTCATGTCACAAAAACTGCCTTCTTTCATCTGAGAAATATCGCTAAGTTACGAAGATCTCCATCTCAGATGCAGAAAAGCTAGTCCATGCTCTTATGACTTCAAGGCTGGATTACTGTAATGCTCTGTTTGCTGGCTGTCCAGCATCCTCTATTAACTAGTACAAAATGCAGCTGCCAGAGTTCTTACCAGGTCTAGAAAATTTGATCAGATCACCCCAATTTTATCCTCCTTACACTGGCTGCCTGTTAAGTTTCGTATTGATTTTAAAATATTGCTTCTTACCTATAAAGCTTTAAATAATCTAGCTCCTGTTTATCTAACCTTCTGTCTCACAACAATCCAACCCGCTCTTTAAGATCTCAAAACTCAGGGCTTCTGGTAGTACCAAAGCAAAGCAAAGTCGAGTAAAGGAGGTCAAGCCTTCTCATTTATGGCTCCTAAACTCTGGAATAGCCTTCCTGATAACGCCGAGGCTCAGACACACGCTTGGACTACATCGCTGCACAAAACGTTTGGCTAGTGGTGAAATGGTAGTGCCCGTCTGAGCCTTATTCTCTCGAGGTTTTTTTTTTCTTCACCTTCGCCAATTGGTGAAGTTTTTTTCCTTGCCGCTGTTGCCACTAGATTGCATGGTTCGGGATCTGTAGACCTGTGCATCGATGGATTGCCCTTCAGTGTTTGAATTCTCAGTAGTGATTATTAAACCACACTGAACTGAGCTAAACTGAACTGAACTTAAACTTTAGAAAATTGTGTCAAAACAGCTTCACATAAAATATCATAGTAAATTGAAACAATCTACATTGTAAAAGCGCTATACAAATAAAGGTGAATTGAATTGACAGTCCAAATACATGCCCTATAGGCGAATTGAATAAACTAAATTGGCCGTAGTCTATGAGTGTGTGTGTGTGTGTTTCCCCAGTACTGGGTTGCAGCTGGAAGGGCATCCGCTGTGTAAAACATATGCTGGATAAGTTGGCAGTTCATTCCACTGTGGCGACCACTGATGAATAAAGAGACTAAACCGAAGGAAAATTAATTTATATTATATTATCTTATATTATATTATATTATATTATATTATATTATATTATCATAATATCACGTGAGAAAAGTCATTTGAGAGTTATTCATGCTCTCATAATTTCACACTTGGATTGCTGTAATTCTCATTTATGGCATTTACAAACCAAATGATCCAGAATGTGGCAGCAAAATTCCCTAAAAATTTCTACTGCGTGGCTGAAATGCAGACTTTTCGGTGATGGGTGTTCGATTATGGAATGGCTTGCATGTACAACTCAGAATAGCCCAATCTCTACCAATTTTTAAATCTCTTTTAAAAACTCATTTGTTTTTGTTAGCTTTAAAAAAAAAAAAAGTGTTAATCTGCAGTTTTTCTCATCCGTTTTAATGATCTGTCCTGTTACAGGCAACTAAACTAAACTGAACTAAACTAAACTAAACTAAAGCTTTTCCATATTTACACACTTTTTGGACTGAAATTTGTTAATAAACATTTTTCAGAGTAATATTTACTGTACATTGTTTTAAATTCCATACATTTATACATTTTAGAAAATTTTGATTCTTTAAAATACAGAAAACAAGCAGATTTTAAAGAAAAATAAAGCAAACCTGCCAGCATACCATTACAATAGGTTCAAATTATATTCAGTGACTGTATTGAACTTCTTTGCAATAATGCTTTACACAATGTTTAATAAAAACAGTGATTACACTCAAACAATAGAGCACAGTGCCTGGAATGCAAAAGATCATGGGCTTGATTTCCAGTGAATGCATTAACTAATTAAATATATACATTTAACCCAGCCTAATTAGCTTTGCTTGCCAAAAGTGACTTTTCTAATCGTTCAGTAGTACATCTTTTAATTCTGTATACTGTGAATGAGAGCAAAACTATCCGAAAAAGCAGCAAGTCATGCATGTGCTCTGGATTTTTCGTTGTCACTTATGCTAATCCACAAACTCTTGTCTCAGGTTTGGCTCCGGATTTCGGATTTCTTCCATGCACCTGCATTATTCAACCTGTACTTAATATTCATAAGCAGACCACCCACCTCAATCTTTTTTAATGCAGATATCTCATGAAAACTCATTTCTCTATGATGAAGAGATAGAATTGTCTATTAGTGCAACTGGAAACAAATTTGCAGAATGATGTTTCTGCCTGACAGATGTGCGCAAAGCAAAGCAGTAAGCGAACAACCCAATCAAGAACATAATGGTGCTGCTGATTTAACTCCTCATGCAAGAATCTGGTAATAAACATCTGATTTCCCTGATGAGTTTCTTTAGAGACTTATGGTAATGCTGGTGGAGGGTTATCACTTTTTTTTCGTGAGGGACATTTGAGTTCCAAGAGTATGAAGGTCTGAACAAATACAATTGGCTCTTTCCAGCTTCCATTCGTCAGTGTGACAGTGCTTGTCTGGCGGAAATGAATGGATAAATAGAGAGAACACATTTAGGTTGCTGATTATTCCTGGCGCACGAAGACAACTCTGACGCCAGGGTGACAGAACATGTTTGGCGGAGCGTATTTGGCAATGCATCAGCTTGAACGCAGTGGTTTAAAAATAAAGAAATAAAATTATGATAAATGATAATACTGCAAATAACATATTCACTGAAAAATAAAGACTTTTTCATCTATTAAAACATCATGCATGCAAACAAAATGCAATAAATTCTTTAGAAACAACTAATGGGCTTTTATATGTTATTGAACCAAAGGCATAAATTTGTAAACTCACCGGCCACTTTAATAGGTATACATTACTAGTACCGTGTTGGACCCTCTATTGCTATCATAACTGCCTTAATCCTTCATGGCATAGAAGGTACTGGAAATATTCCTGGAATATTCCCAAAGGTATTCTATTGGATTGAGATATGGTGACTGTGGAGGCCATTTGAGTACAGTGAACTCATTGTCATGTTCAAAAAAACCCAATCTGAGATGATTTGTGCTTAATGACACAGCATTTTATCCTGCTGGAAGTAGCCATCAGAAGATGGATACACAGTGGTCATAAAGGGATGGACATGGTCAGCAACAATACTCAGGTAGACTGTGGCGTTAACACGATGTTAATGGTGCTAATGGGCCCAAAGTGTGCCAAGAAAATATCCTCCATGATCTACGATCGTTAAGTGATGAGCATGGGGGGGCTTCAGGCCACAGTCACAGTGACAGGCCAGATTGACCATCCCGGTGCTCCCTGTGGCCAGTCCGCCCCTGCCCCACTGCCCCACACCAGTATATAAACACCACCAGCCTAATCCGTTAATACAAGGCAATATGGATCCATGCTTTTATGTTGTTGTCGAAAAATTCTGACCCTACCACCTGAATGTCTTATTAGAAATCGAGACTCGTCAGATCAGGCAACATTTTTCCAATCTTCTATTGTCCAATTTTGGTGATCTTGTGTGAATTGTAGCCTCAGTTTCCTGTTCTTAGCTGACATGATTATCATTTATTATTATTAGTTATTACTTATCACTGTTATTGAATTTTTGGTTTGTGTATTTGCTAAGTGTTGGGTTTGTGTTTAGTGTGTCATTCTTGTTATGTGGAAGCACCACCATGTCGGAATGAATTGCCCCAAGGGGATTAATAAAGTTTTAACCTAAACAAGGCTTTTGCACTCACAGAACTGCTGCTAACTGTATGTTTTCCTGGCTGATTATACATTTGCGTTAATGAGCAGTTGGAGAGGTGTACCTAATAAAGTGGCCGGTAAGAATGTATATTTAATATTTTAACATTTTAAATGTATTTTTGGCCAGTAATTTGTCATTTCTTTCAATATAAATAACAAAAAAAATTTTTATTATTATTTTAAATGAACTAAACACAGCTAAGTGTACTTTTGTAATGTATGAAGGATTTTTAAAATTTTTATTATCTGTACAGAGTTTAGCATTTTTAATGTTTAATGTTATTTCTAATTCCGCTTTACAGATTTACTGTCAAAATAAACACACACACAAATTTTTTTCTAATTACAGCACTTTAGCGGTTTCTATTTCAATAGCCCCACTTTATTACATATATGAACACAAAGAGGGAATTTTGCCAATAATTTCATACTGTAAACAATAAAACAGTTTAATAAATCACTCACAACTCACTTGAAATATTAATTATTTATCGAGAGGTTATTGAGTCTGACTTCCAAAAATACCTTTTCATGGTGTGCTGGTGTGTCTCTTGAGCTCTGACCTCCATCCATTGTTTTATTGATTATTACATCCCCCTTGTGCCACCCGCAATTCGGTTACCATAGCAACCCAAAGAAATGGTGCACTTGTGGCAAGTAGGGAATTGACCAACATCAACATTGTACATACTGATGAAAAATGAATCTGCTGAGTGTTGGTCCTCCTTACTAAAACAACTGAGAGTGAGTCTGTACTGAACTTCACATTCTGTTGTTTGAAGTCTCCCTGAAATCATACTGGCAGTTTTTTTATGTCTTAGCATTAATAAGTTTGTCTAGAAGTTAATCTATAATCTATAAACAAGTGTGCTCCAAATCAAAAAGACAAAATTAGAAGAAATAACCATTAAAAACCTGCAGCTGTTTGTTTCCATCAAGACAGATGATATATTTTTTCTCATCCGATCTCTTGTATTTTCTCTTGTATCTGAAGCATCCAGTCTACTTATTAATGGTTAAAATCAGGCTTGTGCACACTAGGACAATTTTTGCTTACGTTTATCGTCAGCATTTTTTGATATTCATACCCAAGCAATTTTCACCAGAAAAGCTCGTTCTTTTAGCTCATCCTGAATGAAAATGCGTAATCACTTCTTCATGTTGATGGCACTTCATTAAAAACAGAAAACTCAACTTTACACTTCTGACACCTGCTTGTTACACTGAGGAAGAGAAACAGTGTTTAACAACTTGTAAAAACCATTTGATATTTGTTAACTTGCAAACAAAGCATGCATTGATACAGTTGACATCAGAATTATTAAACCCCCTGAATTACTAGCCCCTCTGTTCCCAATTTCTCTTTAACGGAGAAAAGATTTAGAATACATTTCTAAAGTAAGCATAATAGTTTTAATAACTCATTTCTAATAACTGACTTCTTTTATCTTTGTCATGATGACAGTAAATAATATTTGACTAGATATTTTTCAAGACACTTCTATTCAGCTTAAAGTGACATTTAAAGGCTTAACTAGGTTAATTAGGTTAACTAGGCAGGTTAGGATAATTAGGGAAGTTATTGTATAACGATGTTTTTTTCTGAAGACTATTGAAAAAAATAAATATAGCTTAAAAGGGCTAATAATTTTGACCTTAAAATGGGTTTAAAAAAAAAATGCTTTTATTCTAGCCGAAATAAAACAAATAAGACTTTCTTCAGAAGAAAAACATTATCAGACATACTGTGAAAATTTTCTTGCTCTGTTAAACATCATTTGGGAAATATTTAAAAAGAAAAAAATTAAAATGGGGGCTAATAATTCTGACTTCAACTCTAGTTCAAGAATTAAATTCTTTATTGAATCCTATTTGATCAGCAATTCCTCTCCATAACAACTGCCTTGTCAATATGTTTGTTGCATTTATCATGCTTTATGTTCAATCAGCAATAAAACAAGCAACTCCACATTCATCTTGCTTCGACAAATCTGCTTCGTCATTAGAAATGAGTGCTCGCCAAGACCGTTTTGTCATTGAGTGCCATCAAGTTGTGTTTACTGTAAATTCAGCAGCTCAAAAGCACATGAACAAATTTGCCAGTTTCATTGGTTAGCAAGTTAATACAGTGCATTAAAAAAATAAATAAAAAAAGGCTTTTTTTTTTTTTTTTAATGATGATTTTACACTTCCTGTTTTGCATGTTGGTGTGCACACTCAGATTAGCACCCTTTTTTTGTCACAAGCTATTAAACATTGGCATATCGCTATAAAAACGTGTATTGTTAATTAATTTTCCTTCAGCTTAGTCCCTTTATTTATCAGGGGTCTCCACAGCGGAATGAACTGCCTAATGCAATTCACGTATACAAAATATGAATTGATGTATACTTAAAGTTTAAATTACACTGTTCAATTAAAATAATTAAAATATTTATTTTTCAAATAATTGTGTGACTCAAAAGAATCAATTCAGGCACTGTTACCATTTTAAACGCATTGATTTAGCCGGTATCAAAATAACCCCAAACAATACCCAATGCTAGTCTCCCCAGCACATCACACCCCTAAACCAACCCCTCAATGTCCGATGAGCAAATCATACTAAAATGTATATGCATGGAATCATACAATTAATAAGGGAATTAACAACCTACCTTGCACATGGCGTCACACAGGTTCAACCGAGCATACCGATTGCAATAGCAAACATGTCGTGTTGTGCGGTAGGATGCCAAAATCCAAAGACCAAAAATAAAAACCTTAAATTTTACGGTACACCACACTGCTTTAAATGCCAACCGCAGATGTCTTTGGCTAACAGCCAGCAGAAGAGCTGAATGGAGTGAGGACCTAATCAAAAATGCTGGACTCTGCAGTTCTCATTTTATATCAGTTTAGTTCTCCCTATGCTGAATCAGACACTTCCTGTTTTTGATTGCAGCCGTGATTTCAGCTAAAACAGTTAAATATGGTGAATTAAACTGTGGACACTCAATGCTGAGAATGAAATGTAAGAATCTAAGACATACCCTGCCGTACAGGTGCAGTTCGCTGTCAGAATGCAGTTGTTTTGCTTGTTGATGATTACCCAGGCCTTGCTCAGTCTTCTTTCCTTGTCTTTGGCTAGGCAGAACCTCGGTTTTTAGCTCTACATAGTTTTGAATCTGGTAATCATGGAACATTATTTCTAACACATGACCACACAGAACAACATTGTAGACAACAACAGCAGGTAAGACTTGTAGCCCCTTAACTTCTTACTTGTAAAATCACTTGGAGTTTCAATGAGATGTAGAGTTGTATATTTCGGGCTGAATGCTTGGCCCTTTAGTCTTATCCAATATCCATTGAGAGGGTGCTATCGCAAACGGATCTGTCGGACGAACGCTGCTTACTGTAACATTAATTTTGCAGAATAACTGTGCTTATCACTGGGTGACAAGCTGTTATACATTATGTAAATAATATGTATATAATATGTAATCAATATAACTTATCTCTAATACAACAACAACCTCTGAACCACATCGGATGTCATTCCCTCGCTGTAAATATAGCGCTCCCGTTTTTTTTTTCTGCAACCTCGCTGCGCACACATCCTGATTGTTTAGCAACCGGTAATTCACCTATACAAATTAGCCTCTAAATCAAAAAGCTACAAATTGCCGTGAGATTGCGTTTGAGAGACAGTTACTCACTCAGCATTAGATTTATAGACTGTGGCTGTCATGAGCCTAATGTGTTTAACCACAACAACTCCTGGAAGTGTTGGGATATAAACAAAAATATATTGGCTGCTTTTATAAAGGGGGGCTTCTCAGTATTTCCCACCTTGTCTTCCTGTTTCAGTTGAAGTCATCAAAAATACTACACATTTCAAGGCACTTCAGGGCACTTTAAAGATTGGAAGAGTTTAATGTGCCTGAAAGTTGATTTCTGAAAATCTCGCTCATGCGCCTGAATTAAATTTCACGTCATGCTGCATTTATTTCATTTCTGACTGTCCACTTTTTGGTCCAACAAAAAGATCTTTTTATTATCTCGTAGGATCCTTCATCCGAGCCACATCACTTTTGAACTGACACTTTCATCATAAATTACATGCCCGGCAATCCCTGTCGACCGTTTTTCCTCCTGGAATCCACCAGGTGGCTGAACTAACAGCAATAAGTGTCTCTCTCCAGCGAACAAGCCGCCATATTGATCACTGCTCATGTTTCTTCTGAATCAATCTCCATCACCCAATGGCCATTTTCCACATCATATTTCTTTTCAACAGGAGACCGATGTTTCTGGGGCTTTGAAGAGGGGGAAGGGTCCCAAACAAGCAGATTCCATCAAAGTAAAGGTCTCTAGTTCCTCCTCAAGGCACCAGCGCTAATGCAACCCAACACATCACTGTCATGCTTCCAGGGTCTCTCAGGTGCGGAAAGACAACAATAGCTGTAATGGATTTTATAAGATGTCAGAAAAACTCAGGTGCCTTCAGCAATGGTTAGTTTTATGCCTTTGAAAATTTTCCCACTCTTATAAACTCTCGGTAGCCTATTTTCTCTGAGGGTTAACCTGTATGCATTTAGGTGTCAATTTTTAATAGGCAACAAGGCTCACTGAAGAAAATGTACAAATTATTTCAATAGTTTCTCTCCGCAGGTGGAATGGTGATGAGTGCTTTTGAAGCACTTGTTTTGATATATTATGCATTTTTGTTCTGTTTGCACAGCTTTGCTTTTGCTTTTGAATCATTTTGCAAAGCAGTTGATTCAACTGATTCAAAGGTACAATCCTGTTTGTTCCTCTCATCACTGTGGTAGGTTAATGAAGGTCACATTTAGTCTTGTCTCTGTACAATTTTGCACGGTAAAATAAATAAATAAAATAAATAAACACATCATATAGTGCATTAGTGCACACTCACTTTTCAGCAGTGTGGCTACTGGAAACATTTATTCATTCACTAATTTTCAGCGTAGTCCCTTATTAATCTATGGTCGCCACAGCAGAATGAATCACCAACTTATCCAGCATATGTTTTACACAGCAGATGCCCTTGCAGCTGCAACCCATCACTGGAAACGATCCATACACTTCAATTCACCTTTATTTGTATAGCGCTTATACAATGTAGATTGTGTCAAAGCAGCTTCACATAAAAGGTCACAGTAAATAGGAACAGTGTAGTTCAGTTTGTAGTGTTTAAGTTCAGTTCAGTTGAGCTCAGGTCAGTGTGGTTTAATAATCACTACTGAGAGTCCAAACACTGAAGAGCAAATCCAACGATGCGCACCTCTACAGATCCCGAACCATGCAAGCCAGTGGCGACAGCGGAGAGGGAAAAAAAACTTCACTTCACTTTTGCATTATTATTAATAGAGAGATTAATATTTCCTATAGGGGTATTAAAATACACAAACTGCCTTTGTGCTGTTAGCCATGACTCAAACAAATCATCTATGAGAAGAATCAAAATAATACAAGTGTTTAATATATGAGAACACTGAAATACATTTCCCAATGTAGTTCGAAATCGTACACTTCCATACCATATAGTGCGCTAAAAACAGTATGCGAGCCGAGTAGAACTGTATGTTCGAATTCATAGAATTTAAAAAAACAGTATGTGAGAAGTACCTTTACTGCTGGCGAGATTCTGAAGATGCATGCTACACTATCCCGTGATGTACGATGAGAGAATTAAGGAATGGGAGTGAAGCGAACTGAAGCGGGTAGGTCATGTGATGATGACAAAATGGAGGATGTAGTGTATACGAGTTTCATTCATACTACTCACATTCATATTGTATAGAACGACTTTTCTAACAGCAGAGTAGTACATTTAAATTCAAATGCAGTACCAACTCAGTAGTAGGCAATTTTGTACACAGCCTGAGATTTGTTTCACTTTAGTGTATTTTTCCGTCACACCTTGCGATGGTTTTACCCTTTGTTTGTTTATAGCGATTTATGATTGTTTGTTGCTGCTTCAACCGCTTTACCTGTTACATCATTTACTCTTTAGATTGTCCTTGTATGTCTGTCTGCTTATGTATCGAACCTATTATGCCTGACTACTTGACTAATTCTGCATATTGGATCCAACCCCTGCCTTCCACAACCCCAATCATTACAAAATACAAGTATATTAAAATCAGACTGTCCAATGCTAAAAACTACTGTACAATGAAACATTCAAAACTCTAATTAAAACGGATCAAATAATCATAAAATGAATTTTAAACTGGTTATTGATATCTATAGAAACAATGCATTTCAAGTGTAATGCATATGATGGTTTCAAAAAGTTGATTTAATCCTAACAAATAGGTCCAACAAAAGCATACACAAACTCCGCAAACACCACAAAAGTTCAAAATGGTGGTTTTAATTACATACATTATATATTATCTATACACACACACATATATATATATATATATATATATATATATATATATATATATATATATATATATATATATATATATATAATGTATGTAATTAAAACCACCATTTTGAATTTGCCTAATTCAAATATATATATATATATATATATATATATATATATATATATATATATATATATATATATATATATATATATATATATATATATATATATATATATATATATATATATACACATACACACATACATATATATATTTGGAGAGAATATTTTCTCAACACATTTTTTAGCATAACCATTTTAATAACTAATTTATAAGAACTAATTTATTTTGCCTTTGCCACGATGATATTTACAAGATACAAGTTTTTAGTTTAAAGTGTTGTTAACTATGCTAATTAGTCTAACTGGCAAGCTAGGATAATTAGGCAAGTCATTGGACAACAGTGGTTTGTTCTGTAAAAAATAGAAAAAAATATTTATAAAAAATAAGCAATAATGAGGGTAATAACATTGATCTTAACATTTATTATAATTTTTTTTATTAAAAACTGCTTTTAATCGAGCTAAACTAAAATAAAGTTAAACGAAGACTTTCTCCAAAATAAACTAAATATATTTGAATAACTGTAGAAGTACTGTGAAAATATTCTTGCTCTGTTAAACAGCACTTGTAAAATATTTGAAAAAGAATTTTTAAAAAGATTCACAGGAGGGCTAGTAATTGCTCTGAACTGACAAAAGAAGCAATATGTTTGAGAATGGAACCACACTGGGCACATTGTATGTTTTCTCATGGTTTGCAATAAGGCTACACTGAACCAAAGTCTCTTTAAGGAGTTTCACTCGATGGCCATATTTGAAACGTCTCTCTGGCAGTATGCTCAGGCATTCTGTCTGAATGGGGAAATACCAAAATCTCCAAAGCTGTTTGCCAAGCTTATGATTACATTACATATTTGGAATCACCAATAAAATTAAACAATAACTGTCTCAAAAGTTTTGTTTCTAAACATCTGAATCAAAGAAAATCTGCATATTTTCAGGTTGCTCAAGCTAATGCGTATGTGCACTCAAAAGGAAAGGGATCACGACACCAATCTCATTCATGGCGAATCTCCTCCAGAAATGACAGCAACTCTTTGTTTACAAGTTTGTGTTGGGTGTTTGAGTAGTTGCTGTTATGTGATGTGTGTTTGACAGGATGGACTGTACCTCATGTTCGTTTCATACAGATCTTGGTTCATTTAAAAGTAGAGATTATAAGCTTTATGTGGATATATTCTTATGTCTGTGAAGCAAGTATTCACTGAGATTCCAGTGCGTTTGGAATCTCCAAACTCGTAAAAGCACATGTCTGATCTGAGGTTTTCTCCCTGAGAAAATTGATTTATTGATCCTGAAGGGACAGCCTGTACTCCAGCTGGTGACCTCTCCCACCTGCAGCTTCTTCACGATAGACATCCAGCGTTCTCCAGCCTCCGGCACCTAGACTGCAGCTCTGCACAAGATGTTTGGCCATAGGAGAAATGGTTGTGCCCAACTGAGCTTGGTTTCTCTCAAGGTTTTTTAATTCTTCACTTTTGCCAATCGGTGAAGTTTTTTCTTCACCGCTGTTGCCACTGGCTTGCATTGTTCGGGACCTGTAGGGCTGCGCATCGATTTGCTCTTCAGTGTTTGAACTCTCAGCAGTGAATATTAATCTTAATATTAATATCACACTGAACTGAACTAAACTGAACTTCAACACTGAAAACTGAACTGACACTTTCAATGTACTATAATCTTCCACGTGAAGCTGCTTAGACACAATCTACATTGTAAAAGCGCTATAGAAATAAAGGTGAATTGAATTGAGAAACGTCAGTGTATATCGATCGATGATTGGCTCCTGTACTAGTAGGCGGGGCTTTGTTCGCCATAAAAGTTACACTTTTCCTTATTCAAAGCTATACATGTGACATGTCTTGTGTATTCTATAGTCTTTGACTGAACACACTACGGTTTATGTTTTTATCTCAATTGAAACAATCAAAAAAGACTGATTCATTCTGGTCTTGTTATACATTTTGATTCACTAAAAAGAACCAAAATCTGAACGAGAAGCGAAGAGAGCGATTTAACCTAAGCACCACTAATGGATTCAAACAAGAGTATAATTGTTTCAGATAGATTTACTCGAATAATGATCTTTATATCGAGATACTTGAGATACGAGTGCTTGTTAGAGTCCCCACAGCGGTTCTGAACTGTGAAAAAAGGGTCGAGTTTCTATTACTTCTCTTATCTCCAATGGCCCGTCCCTCTCCAAAGCTCTTAAATAGGTTTTTGGCCCAGAGAGAATTAATATTGACTTTCTATTGACACCAGAGCATTGCTGCGGGTTTTCAGTATTACACCCAGATGCATTCGTTCATTTCCCTGCAAGGCTGATTCAGATTTGCGGTCCGGCTTCTTTAGAGTGTTCACTGAACCAGTTACTGAATGCAATGATGAGAAGTGTCTGCACAGCTCGCCTCTAGATGATCTCATTCATTTAGACGGGTCTTTGACACTGAACTCTGCACTGACCATTTTAATTAAATTTGCACAGTTTTATAATCTAAGGCTAATTTAAAACCATTAAAAGGTCAGCTGAAAGATGTAAATCACAAAGATTTATCGCACCTGAATTTGTAGGCCTGTTTGATATTCAACATGAAAACGTCATTGCTCATTCTTGGCATGTTATTAGAGTTGAACGCGTCTACATGCATTAAGCATGCAGCCTTTTAAAAACTTCATAATCAATTCCTGTTATCATCGAGTGTCAGGTTGTAAATAATCTACTTATAATGCACTTTTTTGCTAGATGTTTTCATTAGGAAAAAACAATCATGTTAAGGCCCACTCAACAAACACAGAAGCGCATGATTTGTTCAGCCATATTTTTTAAAGTATTTTAGGAGACACCTTTTAAAAATATTAATAACAAAAGAAATTAAAAAACGTAATGATTGATTTATTTACTATTTTCATCTCTAAAAATGTCACATTTTCCTTGCCATTCTGTGTATAATCTTTAAATTATTAGATTCAAGAGTTTACACTTAGCTGATGATTGATAATAAAACTTGTTTGGCATGCTGCCCCGAGAGAAAGCCCTGAGTTTATAAGATCCTTGAGCCATGGGCTCCTGTTAGCAGGGCGAGAGGGGAGTTTGAGCTCAGGTAGACCTCTATGAACTCCCCCGACTTGTTAATGGCTGATGAGTAATGACAGATTATAGGGATAACTGCTTACTAAGAGCTCGTCTATAGTGCCAATTTGGCATGGTTAAATTACTTATATTGCGTGTTTTTGGACTGTGGGAGGAAATCGGGGAACCTGGGGGAAACCTATGGGGGAGAACATGCAAACTCCGCTCAGAAATGTCAACTGGTCCAGTAAGGACTTTTAACAGTGACATTCTTGCTATGAGCAAGCGGCAACCTCCCGCTCTCCCTCGGGCAGCCAATACGGAAGTAACTGAAACTGCAATTCATCAAAATTCCGCTAGTCCTGGCTCCATAATAGAGCAAAGTGCAATTGAGCCCACTGTTAGAATGGCCAACTTTACAACCGAAAAAAAGGTGTTTACAGCCTGGTACAAAGAACGATTTTGGTTCATATAGCTATTATTACCCTCCATGACAACTGTGAGGGGGGTGAATTTTTTTATAACTCATCCATTTCCTTTATGTTAGGTTATATAAAGTTTGCATAATTAAGGGCGTGGCCACTTGAGTGACGGCTAGGTCTCGCTGGTCGATTCATCGTATTTTTGTTTTGTTTTGTGTGGCTTTACACAGTCAGCTGTCTTTTGGACTTATTTCTTACAATTATCAGATGATATGGGATGCTGTGTGCACTTAATTGTGCTCACAAACCATTCACGTGGCCTCCGTTTCCCATGTGAGTAAAGTTATATGCTTGTATACCATCTCTATAAATGTATTTGTTTTATTTAAGATCATTTATCATTATTATTTTTCTTTAGACCCGTAAAGCACTCCAGAATCTGACAGATTGATTAGCTGTAGGCTCTAGAACAGTCATCTGAAGCGTTGTCATACAGTGTTATGCTGGAGTTCATCAATAGTCTTGCATTTACAAACACACACTATATCTGAAGTGTTTGGAAGTAATTCGCGTTTTCCTCCTGTAGAAAAACATCATAAGAACAATGTTTAGTGGCTCAATGTGTTACAGCAGTGTTGTAAAAGTCTAAACACTATATTGATATAGTGTACAGCCAAGCACATGTGGTCAGAACACAAACGAGTCGCAGGTATTAGAGTATCAAGTGTTTCTCCCAAAGTAAAGTCTGTCTGCCAGGTCTAAGCTAAATTCCAGCAGGTGTCTGTTACTCCGCCCACTCTCCGCCTCTTTGCCCTTGTTTGGTATCCCGCCGTGGGTGCGATGACGCGCGAACAAAATGGCGACGGTTGGCCGCGCCTACTTGTAGCTTCTTTTGCGCTCTTCAGAAACCTATGGGTGACGTCACGGATAGTCCATATATTTTACAGTCTATGGCTATGAGGCATCAGTGCTAATTACTGGGCCGCCGTGTCGCCCAATCTAGAAAAAGGAGGAAAGAGTAGGGGTGGGAGGAGAGAGTCTTCATGACAAAGATATTGAGGTAAGAAACTCATTAACTTATTTTTAGTGCATTAGGAATCATCTGATTGGTCAATTGTGAGTTAGCTAATGTGGGACCAGCCGTGGATGATCATAATGGACCGTGGACTATCATAATCACAATTATAATCATAATCAAAATTAGTTTATAAATAAACTTCACTTATATCCCTCCCAATTTAGAGAACAAAAGTCTCACACTTGTTATAATTGTTAGATATAGACTTAGAACTTGTGGAATCATTAGATTTGGTTTTCCTCTGATTTTACAAGAATTTCTTTATTCTGATCTTTTACCTGCAGAATTGTAAGCTCATGATGTGTCTAGACCACAGTTGTGATACATAGGCTTCCAATTTAAGTCTCTAAGTTGAAATCAAGAGATTAACACACTCAAACACAGAAAAATATTGATGTAGACATTATAACACAAAGTCATGATATTACAGTCCTACTTACTATATAAGCTGTGTTTATCTGAAATTAGCAGATCCGCTCTAGCAGATCACCCTAGTAGAACTATCGTTCCGTCCACCAAAGATGAATTCACAAATAACCTATCTAATCTTTCTCTTTTTCGAAATGCACCCGCAAACGCAAATGACCTTGATGTAGTAACCAGCAGTATGGATGCCATCTTTACTAGCACACTAAATACTGTGGCACTCATCAAATTAAAAAAGGCTAGAGAGAATAAAACTACACCATGGTATAATAGTCACCCTGGAACGTAAATGGAAAACAACTAATTTAGAGGTCTTTAGAATTGCGTACAAAAGACAGTATGTCCAGCTATAGGAGGGATCTAAAATCTGCCAGGGCTGAGCACCTGCTAAATTAACAAATAATCGGTTATCTTTGAAAAAAATGTTTCACCTAGGGATGCTCATTATAATCGATTAACCATTTGTAATCTAAATTTTTCATTGAGGGGAAAGTAATTTAGGGCAGGCCTATTTATTTTATTTAGTTTATTCTGTTTTTTTAATGCTGTTGGAAACACTGCAGGTGCTTGAAGATGCTCTGTTGTTATGTTCTGTTATTAATATGCTAGCATGTTAAGATAAATCAGCATTTTAAAATGCAATATTTAATGTGTCAGACACAAAACAGACACGTCAATTATTTTTTTATTTAATAATAATTTAATATTAATCTAACCAGTTAACCGTTAATATCCGATTAACGAGTGGCGGTTTTCAGTTAGCAAAATTAACCAAAATGAGCATCCTTAGTTCCACCCCATATTAGTAGTGAAGACTTTTTTTGGCACCCTTTCGAAAGGGTACCAAACAGGAGAAAGAGTACCAAAAGGCGGAGCTAGACACACAGCTGAATGCTATTGGTTTACAAAGATACATCACTTGCTTATGCAACAAGCCAGAATGAAAACAAAAAACTCGCCATGTTTGAAAAACACAGCGAGAGATTATAGCGGAATTACATATACATATAATAACGAGCCATGGTCGATCCGGGCTCAAACAAATCTTGTCGTCGTCTTGATGAACAGTCACAAAGCCACGGAATAGAGCAGAATCTACCCTGTGCCTCGTAGTTTTTTACGAGGCAGTCTGAAGTGCGAGCGGTTTCGCTTTCTTCCTTGTGTTTGCCGCATGTCTATATCTGAAATAACAAACTTCTTGAGCTGATGATAATAACGTGTGCATGATTATAGACGTGCTTTTGAAACCCGATCCTGTCAGACACTGACAAACGCGACAGTGAAGCGCAAAAAAGCAAAGGAGAAGCCGGAAAAAAAGAGCACATAATTTGCCATGTTTAACTAAAATATTATCTTTACCTTTTGGACTAATATGAACCGGGAATGACGGAATTACTCTCTAACAGAGGCTACATGTGCTGCTGAAGATTACAGACACTGATGAGAGGTTTTCACACTGACTGAAGGCTATATTTTGTGTTGTTTTTAACCTAAATAAGCACTAAATGTCTGCTATATGTAGTACTTCTGTAGTTGGTAACATATCGGAGACTGTAAGGGGCTGTATGTGTTTATATATATATATATATATATATATATATATATATATATATATATATATATATATATATATATATATATATATATATATATATATATATATATATATATATATATTTATTCATATATTTATTTATTTAATATAATTACAGACGTTACAGTAAGCTATTTTGCACTGTCATTGATCTGCAGTTATAATCAACTCATGTTCATAGAAAAGTTAGTAATAAACATTCTACACAAGTATTTATGTGCATAAAGTGTCTGTTTTGTGAGAAGTGCTTCTCATATGATATGTAAGTGACCCGTACAGCTTCACTGTAGACATATATTTGAGCGAGAATGACGTCGACTGAAACTTTCTGTCATACACCATGCCCACCAAAAGGGTACCTTTGGTAGTGGAAACACAAGCCTGATAAAGGTGACCCGTACCGACCCGAACCGTACCGTACCAGTCAGTGGAGCCATTAGACAGACAATTGAAGATGTCAAACTTTCTGCACCGCCTTATACTTCAGATACAGTAAACATTCCACTGAATCTAAATAACCTACAGTGCTTCAAAATCATAGAACAGGAAGAGCTAGGTACAATAATAAATAGCTCTAAATCAGCTACGTGTATGTTGGATCCAATTCCAACAAAATTACTGAAAGAATTGCTACCTGTTATAGGAGAACCTCTTCTTAACGTTATCAACTCTTCTTTATCTTTAGGCCATGTTCCAAATCCTAACAAGCTAGCTGTTATTAAGCCTATTATTAAGAAACCACAACTGGACCCCAGCAACTTAGCTAATTATAGGCCTATTTCAAATCTTCCATTTATATCTAAAATGCTAGAAAAAGTAGTTTCTGCCCAATTATGCTCCTTTATGCAGACGAACAATGTTTTTGAAGTGTTTCAGTCAGGTTTCAGAGCTCATCACAGTACAGAAACTGCATTAGTGAAAATAACCAACGATTTACTTTAAGCTTCTGCCCAAGGGTGCATCTCGCTATTAGTTTTACTCGATCTTAATGCGGCATTTGACACCATTGACCACAATATCGCCGTAAATCGCTTAAACCATTGTAGAGCCTGTCCCTGGACACCTGTAGAATTTAAGTGATACTTAGCTGACCGCTACCAGTTTGTGAATATTAATGGACAGTCTTCACAAGTCAGCCCAGTAAAGTATGGGGTGCCTCAAGGATCAGTTTTAGGCACTTTGCTGTTTACAATATACAGCTACCCCTGGGAGACATTATTAGAAGACAAGGGATCAGCTTTCACTGCTATGCAGATGATACTCAATTATATATTTCAACTAAACCTGACGAGACGTCTAAACTGTCCAAGCTAACTGAGTGTATTAAAGATGTTAAAGACTGGATGACCAACAATTATCTTCTCTTAAGCTCAGACAAAACAGAATTATTACTTATTGGGCCTAAATCCTGTACACAGCAGATCTCACAACTCGACCTACAATTAGAGGGATACAAAGTTAGCGTTAGCTCTACTATAAAAGATCTGGGTGTCATATTAGACAGCAATTTAACTTTTGAAAATCATATATCTCATGTCACAAAAACGGCTTTCTTTCATCTGAGAAATATCGCTAAGTTACGAAGTATGCTATCCATCTCAGATGCAGAAAAGCTAGTCCATGCTTTTAAAACTTCTAGGTTGGACTACTGTAATGCTCTGTTTGCTGGCTGCCCAGCATCCTCTAATATCCAACAGCTAGTACAAAATGCAGCTGCCAGAGTTCCTACCAAGTCCAGAAAATATGATCATATCACCCCACTTTTATCCACCTTACACTGGCTGCCTGTTAAGTTTCGTATTGAATTTAAAATATTGCTTCTTACCTATAAAACTTTAAATAATCATGCTCCTGTTTATCCAACCAACCTTCTGTCTTGATACAATCCAACCCGCTCTTTACGATCTCAAAACTCAGGGCTTATTATTCTTATTATTCGGCGCTAATTATTATCTTTATGCTCTTGTTCCACCAGCGGATACTCTTCCCGAGGCCTTTAGACTATGCAGCGCCACTGATTCGATCCAAGACCAACAACGAGATGATCCCAAGGTCTCCATATCCTGGACCAGGCCGTATCCTGAGCAGCTACTGTGGTGGTCATGGAGGAGTGGAGAGCATGAGACTGATTCCTGTGATGCTCCAGGGATTGACGAGTCTTCGCTGAGGTCCAGCTTCCTGCCTCCGGCGCCTTGACTGCAGCTCTGCATAAGACGTTTGGCCAGTGGAGAAATGGTCGTGCCCAACTGAGTCTGGTTTCTCTCAAGGTTTTTTTTTCTTCACTTTTGACAATTAGTGAAGTTTTTTTCCCTCTCCGCTGTCGCCACTAGCTTGCATAGTTTGGGATCTGTAGAGCTGCGCATCGTTGGATTTGCTCTTCAGTGTTTGGACTCTCAGTAGTGATTTTTAAACCACACTGAACTGAGCTAAACTGAACTGAACTTACAAACTGAACTACACAGTTTCAATTTACTATGATCTTTTATGTGAAGCTGCTTTGACACAATCTACATTGTAAAAGCGCTATACAAATAAAGGTGAATTGAATTGGAAAAAAAAAGTGAGATTTTTTTCTTTTGTTATCAGGTTGCAAATAATAACTTATAATGTGTTTGCTTTGCACTGTAAACAGGAAGTAAAATCTTGTTAAAGGTGCAATAGGAGTTTGGCTGCGTCCGAAACTGCATACTTCCATACTATACAGTACGCTAAAATCAGTATATGAGCTAAGTAGTATGTCCGTATTCATACAATTCGAAAATCAGTGTACGAGAAATACCCGGATGACCTACTACTTCCGGCGAGTTTCTGAAGCTCTCGAGATCTAATGGATCTCGGACACCCTTATATGCTAATTGACCAGGTGGAAGCCCTGGGCTCAATTATCTCTAAGTTAAGGGTTCTTTACCAGGACAGCATGCCAAACCTGCTAATAGTGTCAAGCAATATCTCTTGAAAGGAAGTGGTCCCAATGTATTGGCATGTATTTTTATTAGACTGTGAAAGCTGTGGGACCAAGAAAAGCTCGTCCAATCAAAACGTATAGTCCAAACATTACAATACGCCATCATTCCTGGCTGTCATTCATCCACTCATTTTCCTTAAGCTTTGTCCCTTTATTCATCAGGGGTCGCCACAGTGCAATGAACTGCTAACTTATCCAGCATATGTTTGACGTAGTGTATGCCCTTGCGGCTGAAACCCATTACTGGGAAACATCCATACACATTTACTACAGACAATTTAGTTTATTCAATTCACCTATAGCACATATCTTTGGACTGTGGGGGAAACCAGAGCACCTGGAGGAAACCCACATGAACACGGGGAGAACATACAAACTCCACACAGAAATGCCAACTGACCCAGCTGGGACTCGAACCAGCAACCTTCTTCCTGTGAGGCGACAGTGCTAATCACTGAGTCACCGTGTCACCACACCTGTCTGCCAAAATATATAATCGCAAACCTCTACATGATGTATTGTTGTCTAGTGCATGTTCATGCATTCAGGAGGTGTGGAATTTGAATGGCTATTTTGCATTATGGGTGTAGCCTTTTAATGCTATCAGGCTAACATTAGCACGTTTAAAGATCTCCTATTACACCTTACTCAACAACCACCTTTTTTGATCCCTTTTTTCTTTTCTGTCAAGAAATTTTTAGCAGTGTTTACTTGTCTTGTCAATAAACATTGCAATTTTTTTTATCCATTATGAAACACTGGGCTTGTCAGTTTGACTCAAATGGAGCTCAAATGATTCTCTCATCAGGTCTGCTCTGTTGAACAGATTTACAGTGTGTGCAATGGATGCATGGATAAGAAGCTGTTCACTGAAAAGTGGCAAAGGTTTACTGAAGTTTGTGTCAAATCAATTCTCTAATATATGCGCAGTGAAAAGCAACAATTGGCTTTCATGAAGATTGACTTTACATATTGCTGTGAAAATGAGAGGCAGCGTTGTGGTCATTAGTTATGATGGAGAGAACTGCAGAAACTTAAATCGTGCAATAACCCAGCAGGCACACAACATCATAAGATGTTAATATTAGGTTAGGTTTAGGTCATGATGTCAGGTGACCAAAATTCAATGTCTAGCCAGTGTCTAAGGACAACGTTATTTTGAAGTCCAATAACGATTTCAAATTACGTTGATATTTGTTTGATTTTAGGTTGTGTTGGAAAGTGACCAAAATCCAATGTCTGATAGCAGTAACGTCCACAAAACGTCAAGGTGTAACATGATTAGACATTGATATTTGGTTGATTTTAGGTTGATATTAGCTTGGACATTGGCGTCGGCCTGACGTTGGATTCTGACGTCAACCCGATTTTCATTTCCAAACAAAGTCCAATGTCCCTACGACGTTGGGGTACGTTGGGGTACAACGTCAATATAACATCAAGTTGACGTCCTGTGCCTGCAGGGAAAGTTTAGTTGTACAATTTTGCCTTAGTATGACTTAGTGGCCAGTAGAGTGGAGGAACTACAGTATGCCGTCACCTTGTAGGCGAATCGGCTGCTGGCATAAAACTGGTTCCCTCAATAAAATCCCTATAGGATTTTCCCATAGGTTTTTTTTTTTTTTTTGCGAGTAAGAATCTCTGTGTTCAAACACTGTTCATTACACTTACACGTTTTGTCCAACCGGATAATCCTCACACGAAAATATAACTTTTAGCACTTTTGGATCTTAAACGCAAGCGCAAGAATTGAAAAACTAACATTAGGCTATAGTGCCTTCGGGGCGTTCGCTTGTGACATCAGCACCACCCTGCTCCGACAACTTTTCAAGCTTATTTTTAGAAATATGGTCCATGACAAAGATTTACTCTCTCGGTTTATCATTTATAATCCATGCTATATATTATTAACAAATAAATACACAAAAACATAGACCTTCGTGCCTTTTGGATAGTTTTTTTACATGGGAAATACAATTTGTTTTGCTTTACGGTTGTTGTAGAAGTTTTAAAACTGTATGTATAAATGTGCCTACATAGCATCATCATAAGACAAATTAAAATAAGACTATCGCTTGCATGCACACAGCCCGCTTACCCTAGTAACAAACGACAGAAATTGGGCATGAGGGACAAGTCTATATGCCTGCAAGTCCCATCATGGATAGAAAAAACATTCAATATTAATTTTATTCATACAGCTAAAAGCAGCCCATACAGTCACATATGCTGTAAATTTTAAGGAGGAGTGTAAAAACTGAGTTAAATGTGTTCAGATGAAGAAAAAAAAAACTCAATGAAAAAAAAAAAAAATAAATAAATAAATCAATAGATCTCGTTAAAATGACAGTTAATGTGTATGTATTTTTCACACATTTATTCACACGTTTGCATTACTGGAAGCAGGAAAGTCTTTACAAGTGAAGGCATCATCTACACACAATATGAATTCCCAATTAGAAAAATACTACAAACTATAAAATATTATTTATAAAAATACTTAAATAACAGACAAGTCCAAATGCCCAATGCAAGCAGGCTGCGTTCCAGACCAGATCAGCTCAATGACGTATAATGTCTCCGACACCACCAGTAGTCCCATTTAGCAACTCGATAGCAACCGATTTTTTAAAGAAGCGTAACCGATTGTGAAAAAAATCAAGAGTGTAATGTGTGTCATAGAATAAAACGTAAAAATATCTTGAGTTTGTGTTAGCCACGAACCTTATTTATGTGATTTAACCGAAATTCCATTGAAAAAACCCATTGACTTTGGGACAGTGGAACCGGAACTGCTAAAATGCTAACTGTCATAGTTCCTCCGCTCAATTCAGTACAATTTGGTCTGATTTGCTTATCCCCCAATGATGGTTGGGTTTAGGGGAGGGGTTTAATAGCATACCTCCTTTTAAAAAAAACAGCTAATATTTATAATTAGTTTTCATAACAGTAATATGTACATTTATAATCGTGTGACATAACGAAGTTATTGAAGAGATGTGACAATTACCCCGATGTGACATCTAGCCTTGGTGTATGAACTTTCAAATGCAATACAGAGGTCAAAAGCGTTCATATGCTTTCCAGTCTGCGAACATATATCTTTGAATATTTTCATGGCACCACCTCGGTCTCACAATGAATGCGCTAAGGGACCTGGAGGCCCGTAGCAACTTTTCTGCTCTGATGCAAGACTTGCGATTGCCACGGAAATGATTTCTGCATTGTAGCTCAAAGAGATATTGTGAAGACATCACCGATATGTATGAGGGACTGAATGCACACCTTGCAGCAGCACGTCTTCTCTACACTTTTTCATCAGTCTTCTTCAGACTTTCACAATGCCCTATTTTCCCACTCTCTCTCTCTCTCTCTCTCTCTCTCTCTCTCTCTCTCTCTCTCTCTCTCTCTCTCTCTCTCTCTCTCTCTCTCTCTCATCAAAATCCTGATCCTCCCAGCGCTGACCCTTCTTCCTCTCTCCACCTCAGCATTATTCTTCTTCTACTTCTGTCCTTGAATTCATTTCATTCCCACCTGCCCTCTTTTCCTCTCTTCAGCAACGCAGAGCCCACAAATTCATAATATTACTCTTAATTAATTAATGAGCATGTCTAAAATCTAATATTAAATCTTATATTAATCCAACTCATTTTTTGTTTCAACATTACGAACTGCTTCCCTCGGGTAGAAGATATAGAGTCCCAAAGTGTAGGTTAAATCATTATAAGAAATCCTTTGTACCTGTTTCAGTGGGTTTATTTAACAGGAGTCTATCTTAATTATACATTTTGTAACTGCTGTATTTTGTATTTTTTTATTGCTTTTTTTATGGATTGTCTGCAGCAATATGGTGATGCCCATGGCAAATTTCCTGTCAAGGACAATAAAGTTTACTACTACTACAGTCGGTGCACTGGTGATGAAAAAATATAACTACAGTTATAAACCACGTAAGTGTCAAATGTCCTTCACATGTGCAATAAGAAGTTAAATAAATAAATAAATATGAAATAAATAAATTAATGAGGGTGGCATGGTGGGTAGCAATGTCATCTCACAGCAAGAAGGTCGCTGGTTCGAGACTCGGCTGGGCCACTTGGCATTTCTGTGTGGAGTTTGCATGTTCTACCCGTGTTTGTGTGAGTTTCCTTCGGGTGCACCGGTTTTTCCCACAGTCCAAAGACATGCACTATAGGTGAATTGGCTAAGTGAAATTGTCCGCAGTGTATGTGTGTGAATGGTTGTGTATGGGTGTTTCCCAGTGATGGGTTGCAGCTGGAAGGGCATCTGCTGCATAAAACATATGCTGAATAAGTTGCCGGTTCATTCCACTGTGGCAACCCCTGATTACTAAAGAGACCAAGCCGAAAAAAAAATGAATGAATGAAAAAACGAATGAACGAATGAATGAAAATAAAAATACTTATTTGAAAGGACATAGAATTTGTATGGACGGAGCGGATGTGTCCCCACCAATATCTACCAATTACCAATAATTTAATCGATTTCAAAATAAAATAATGCTCCATCAACCTTTTGTACATTAATCTACATGTGCACAAAGTCAAATTCTCTACGAGTTCACCATAATACTATTAACCAAGGCTGTACAATTAATTTAAATTTGGTTTCAACTTTTTGATTATGAGAAACAATAATCAGGATAAAACAGTTAAATTGCGTCACACACCTCTCTAAATTTCTCTACATTCATCCTTTCTCAAAGCCCGACTGCAGTAAAATCATGTAAATTGAGTTTTGCAGCATGAAATGTGACTGGTATTTGTATTATTAAGTGTTTATGTTATATTATTAAGTACTTTATTCATGTTTTTAAAAGCGCAAAAAAGAAAAAAAGATTTTTTTCGCTGTTCAATGCAGCAATAGGGATGTATGTCCCCACCAATGTTAAGAGCAAATCTACGCCCTTGCTTTATTGCAAAGGTTCTAAACTTTAATGAGGCAGTACACCACAAAAAAAAAACATAAATAAAATACAATTAAATAAATATAAAATAAAAAATAAATATCCTGTAAATGTGAAAAAAAAATTAAAAACCTAAAACATTTCCATCGCAATTTGTAGAAATATAACATGCTAATTACCTAAAAAAAGAGCTTGCCATCACAGATATCTTCAATATATTTATTTAATATTATTTTTTGGTTGTTGTTCTTGTATTCTTTCTTTTTAGCGTTTAGTGTGATTCAGTGTTGATACATTTCAGAAGTTAAGCACCATCCTGAAAACATGGTTTATATGGTAAAATTTTATATTTGAAAAATATTTCATATGGTAAAACAATAATATTAATAAAATAAATAAATAAATAAATAAATAAAACAAAACAAAATTTATAAGTAAAGAAATGTTAAATAAAATAAGAATAATAATAAAAAAAACTAATAAAATAAAACATAACATAAGTATAAAATAAAAAATAACTAAATAAAATGTTTAAATAAGTTAAATAAAATAAAATAAAAATAAAACAAAGTAACATTTATATAGAAAATAGTTAAATAAAATAAAACAAAAATGTATAAATAAAGAAAAATAAAATAAAAATGCAAAAAATAAAATACAAAAAACAAAATTTATAAGTAATAAGATAATTAAAACAAAACAATTTATAAATAAAGAAAAACAAAATAAAACAAAAAATTTATAAATAAAGTAAAATAAAATAAAATAATAAAAAATTAAATAAAATTGATAAGAAAAGTAAAATAAGATTATAAATAAAGAAGAGTAAAATAAAATAAAAATAAAAAGAATGCAAAACAATTTATAAATAAAAAAGTAAAATTAAATTAAAATAAATAACGTATTTGAAAGTCAATTAATTAAAAATGTTTATACTTCATTGTGTGTGACTGTTATGCTAAAATTCTAAATAATACTCTTACATATGTGATATTGCTTAAATGTAGGGTAAAGAATCATCACACAAATCTGTCATCATAATTTAATCTTTTACACAAATCCACCCCTAAAACAATCTTAAAGGGACAGTGCACCCCAAAAATGAAAATGTACTCCCATTTACTCACCCTTAATTTTCTACAAACCTACTGTGTATGGTCTTCTTTCTTTTGTTAAACACAAAACAAGATAAAGCATATTGAGATTATAACTAAGACTGTGGATTACACTTTAGTCAGAATAAACTGAGATGTGAACAAATCCATCATACATACACATACACATTTCATCCATACAAAATACTATTTCCCCAATTTATTTATTTTTGTCAACTTGCATTTTTTTCTTCTCAGACCATCTTTTGCCCTGAGCGTACCCTCTGATTTGCTTTCTATGGTCAGAAAATAATGACGTTTAGTTAGCCTTATGATGCTCCTTCACACAAGGTTATGCAACCAAATACAGTAGGCTGTCCCCAACTCATCGCAATGGTTCAGTGAGAGAATATCAGTGTCAGACTGATGAATAATACATCCTGATTGTTGTCACATTTATGGGCTTTGATGCACTGCAAACACAGGGTTCATGGTGAGGGTAAGCAAGTTGCTCACCGCAGTAAACGTAAACTGTCCTGCTACCTCTGTTATTACAGGCTATGTTGATGCTAAAGTCATTTTGACTGACAACATCGGCTCGTGTGAAGGTCTAAAGTTTTCAGCAAGGTCTGATTTTATGGTATGAAAACGTACAACTAATAATACAAGCATGCGATATACAGTTGAAGTCAAAATTATTAGCCTTCCTGTCAATTTTTTTCTCTCAAATATTTTCCAAATGATGTTTAACAGAGCAAGGAATTTTTCCACAGTATTTACTGTAATATTTTTTTCTTCTGGAGAAAGTCTTATTTGTTTAATTTCAGCTATAAAAGCAGTTTAAAAACAAAAAAAAATTTAAGGTCAATATTATTAGCCCCCTTAAGCAATATTTATTTACTCTGTCTTCAGAACAAACCATTGTTTTTCACCATATTCTTGGTGTACGTGCGGGCGCAGCCATTGGGATCTTTTTGGCTTGGGAAATATAAACATTACATTAAAAACAGCTTGTTACGCTGCTAAACTGATATTTTCTTATTATGTTATTCTGCTTTGTCTGTATTGTCATACATATACACATGTTTGAAGAGCAAGTAGTTTGACCGTTTTTTTCCGTTTATTATTTCTAGTGATTTCTCCTATAGGTGACTGAATCAGAAGTTCTAAAACAAATCGCAAAAACGAGTGCACTTCCACATTGAAGAATAAGGTCAATACAATGACTTGCCTAATTACCCTAACTTCCCTAATTAACCCAGTTAAGCCTTTAAATTGCAATTTAAGCTGAATACTAGTATCCTGAATAACAGTCAAATATTATGTACCGTCATCGTGGCAAAGAGAAATCAGTTATTAGAAATGAGTTTTTAAAATCATTATGTTTAGAAATGTGTTGGAAAAAAAAAAAATAAAAAACTTCTCTCCTTTAACAGAAATTGGGGAAAAATATGCAAGGGGGCTAATAATTGTGACTTCAACTGTATATGACAGATGAGACATCTATTCTGATATTTGTGACCACATTAAATTAAATTTAGAAAAGCAATTGTAAATACTCAAAGCATATTAAATGTGGGCAAATTGTTGACTAATGTTTCAAAGAAAATTTCTTCAAATAAAATGTCAAAATTAAAATGATGTTCTCTCATCGTTATTTAAAATACTGTACAGTATATTAAATGAATGAATAAATGAATGCTGAATTATTAGCTCTCCTGTGAAGTTAAATTTTTTTTTTTATTATTTCACATGTTTTTCAAATCCCACACCAATTTTTTTAAACTAATTTGTTCATTTTCCTTCGGTTTGGTCCCTTTATTTACCAGGGGTCGCCACAGTGGAATGAACAGCCAACTTATCCAGCAGATATTTTTTACAAAGCGGATGCCCTTCCAGCTGCAACCCAGTGTTGGGAAACACCCATACACTCTCACATGCACATACATACATACATACATACATACATACATGCATGCATGCATACACTACGGCCAATTTAGTTTAATCAATTCACCTATACTGCATGTCGTACTGTCAGAAATGCCAACTGACCCAGCCGGGACTCGAATCAGTAAACTTCTTGCTGTGAGGCAATGGTGCTAACCACTGCACCACTGTGCCACCTTTTTAAAATGAATGAGTTTTAATAATTAAATTGCTATGATGACAGTACATAATATTTAATGAATTATTTTTCAAGACAAAAGTAATTTCTTAATCTGGCTTATAATTCTGACCTTAGCATTTTTTGTAAAATAAATAAATAAATAAATAAATAAATAAATATAGACATTTACCAACCAAACTAAAATAAATAAGACTTTCTCCAAAAAATGAAGCATAATATAAAATAATGTGAAAAAAAAATTATATTTTGAAAAAAAAAAAAAAAAAAAAAAAAAAAAAACCTAAATCAAAAATTAGGCTAATATATCAAATGTATATATTTCTGTAAAAACCTAATATTTAATAAACTAAGTATTTAGATGTAAGAAAATACAACACCATAAAAATTGTTATTATATTTTAAGTAATTAGAAAATTTTAAATTTCAATTAATTTCCCAGAACTGGGTTGCGGCTGGTGGGTCATCTGCTGTGTAAAACATATTCCAGAATAGTTGACAGTTCATTATGCTGTAGTGACCCCTGTCAAAATAAGGGACTAAGCTGAAGGAAAATTAATGATTGATTAACAATTAATGAGTACTTTGTGGCTACATGGTGAACCATAATATTTTATACAATTATTCAGTGATGTATTAAAAGATTATTACACAGAATTACATTTTAGTATCTTCCATAAATTACAGTAATGAATTTCCAGTTTATGATAACTCTTACCTCAGAAAATGTAAAAATGAAAAGAATGTACGAATATATCAATATAAATTGCATGTAAAATTTGGTTTTCCAAGACAAATGCATTCCAGAACATGAAAAATCACGAGACATTAAATGTTCCACATTATTATCTAAAGCAGGGGTGTCTAAGCAGGTGTAACTCATTTCTAATAACTATTTTTTTTGTATTTCCACAATGAGAGTATATACTATGTTACCAGTTATTTTGCAGGATATTCAGCTTAAAGTGACATTTAAAGGCTTAACTAGGTTATTAAGTTAACTACGAAAGAAGTAATTGGACAAAAGTAGTTTGTTCTTGAAAAAAAATAAAATAATTTGGGGGGCTAATTGTTGTGATTGCCGGTGATCTGGCAGTTGCGCGTCGCTGGAGAACTACACACATGCCACAGAAACGAACTATAACTCCCATCATGCACCGCATACACACACTGGTTCCTGTTTCTGGTAAAGTCTAGGTAAGATACATGGCCCAACAGAAGTCAATCAATGTAGCAGCATTTTTTTATGACACTGTATAACAATATTTAATATTTTTACAGTATTGTGATGATTGGGTTTAGGGTTAGGGGAAGGGTAGACGTTAAAAAATACAATTTATTGGGTAATTTAATAGATTGCATAAATAATACTCGATACAGCTACTGTGTGGATGTCCAAACTCGGTCCTGGAGGGCCATTGTCCTGCATATTTTAGTTCAAACCCCAATTAAACACGCCTGAACCAGCTAATCAAGCTCTTTAGGTATACTAGAAACTTAAAAGGAGGTGTGTTGAAGGAAGTTGGAGCTAAACTATGCAGGACACAGGCCCTTTAGGACCGAGTTTAGATACCCCTGATCTAAAGCATGATTTTATTCAAAATCAGTGTAAGAAAATCTGCTTCAATTATGATAGAAATCCAATTCTAGTTTCATGATAAAAACAAATATATGTACAGCAGTGAATTGCTAAACAGCTTCATCATCTCTCTATAGACTTATCAAGGTCACTTTGTGCAGAAATTGGATGAAGGATAAATAGTCAAGGTTTTGTTTGTTTTGATGGTGAAAAGAGCTAGAGGTTCAGGTCACTTTTAGTGAGGATTTGGGATTTGATATTGTTCTGCATCAACAGGAGGCCTCCTTTAGCTCATTTCTCAAATGCAAGCTTGTGCTTTAAGCCTCAGTTCTATATATATTTTTAAAAAATGTGATTCATTAAATTTCATCTCTACCTTTGGGATGGAGTTAGTCAGCGCCTTAAAATGCTCAGTCATGCTGATTTACATAAAATGTCAAATGCAGTGTTTTGGGTACTGTAAAATGCAGAAAATGAGTTTCGAAAATGCAAAGTAGTACAGTTGAAACATTGCAAGATTAATGAGCTTACGTTGGAGTATCACTTAAGACGTTGCTGTATTACAAAATCATTTGACAAGAAGTAATTGATTACAAGAGTCTGGCATCAGGTAGAGAATATTGCTTTTATCTCTCAATGCAGATTGTGTGATTATGATTAATGGAAGCTGGTCTCAGGAGTTTTGACTTTTGCTTATTCTGCATTTGGAGGGGGAAAAAGTTGATGTTGCATTTGGAAAACAACAACACTGCCCTCGTGTCATTCAGCCATCAGCGAGTCTGTCACCGCAGCGATGTTCAATTCTGCTGGATGCAACAAAGGCCGATTTAATAAAAATGCCATCAGCATGACCGAAAAGGTTTAAAAGCTGAATTAATAAGTGAAATCCGCTTTCAGTGCAAAGAAAAGTCACAACAAAAGGTTTTTTGGAGAGATTAGAAGAGGTATCATTTTGTAAACAAGCCAATTTCCTTTTACATTACTCTTGCTTTCACCAGTATGTGTGGTGAAATTTCATAAACCGATTGAACGAATTGAAGTTTAGAGCTTTTAACTTCAGACAGAGAGGAAAAACAATAACCGGTAAGCTGAAGCCTGAAGACAGTTGAGAGATTTTGATGTTCGCTCAAAGCTGTTATTCTAACAGAGGAAACCTGACCTTATAAAGCTGGAGGGAGGGACACTTTATCCATGTCATCAATCAAACTCAGAAAACAATTTAATGCCTGTCAATAGAGAAAGCTGCATGGTGTTTGGCGCAGACGCCTTCAGAAGACATGACTAGTCAAGCACGCAGCCGATGCTTTCTCCAAATAACCTTTTCAAGACAGAGGATCACAAACTCAAAAGTGACTTCTCTTTTCTTTGTCATTGAAATACAGGTGTTGAGCTGTTGAGACAGATTTTTTGGTTTCCCTTTCTGCTTGGGGTGCCAATAAGCAATTTTCATTTAAAGAGATTTTTTTGTAAATATAATTTGATATTCGAAATTATGAACTAATATTTTAAGTAATAATTTACCAGTTACTTTCCTTTCAAATGGGTTTGATGCGTTCCTAACACTGGCAGATATTGTAGTTGAAGTCAAAATTATTATCCCTCCTGTGATTTTTTTATTTTTTCCTGTTAAATTTGAATTATTTAAAAAATATTTCCCAAGTGTTGTTTAATGGAGAAGTTTTTTGTCAACAGACTATTTTTAAACAAAAGAGTTTTAATAATATATTTTTTATAGTCACAATGACAGCATATACTAGTTATTTTGTAGGATATTCAGCTTAAAATGGAATTTAAAGGCTTAACTAGGTTATTAGGTTAACTGAATAGCCAACTGAAAATAAAATATAGGGGGCTAATAATATTAACCTTAAATTATAAATATAAAACTAAAATAAAACAGCCGCTTGGATGTACTTTATCCCACTTATTACATGGCTGTTTAACACAAAACGTAAATATTAGACAAAAATTGCTCTGATCTTTTTTAATTCTTTAATTAAAGGCAAAGCTGACAGAAAGAAAAATAGCTGAATGGAGCATACACTAACCGAAATATTATTCTGTCACAAGATGAAGCCGAACAGTCAATATTAATGTGAATGTTTTCACCGACGGTAGATTTTTAACATCAAAAATTGTTGGAGCAGAGAAAATAATAAAATTCAGAAGTGAAAAAAAAAAAAAAAAAAAAAAAACATACTATCATATATGTATAGAAGACAAAAATTACATTCATTCATTCATTCATTCATTCATTTTATTTTAGGCTTAGTCCCTATTTATTAACCAGGAGTCGCTACAGTGGAATGAACCACCAACTTATCCAGCATATGTTTTACACAGCGGATGACCTTCCAGCTGCAACTCAGATCTGGGAAACGTCCATACACACATTCACACACATACACTACAGTCAATTGAGCTTAATTCATCTATAGCGTATGTCTTTGGACTGTAGGGGAAACCAGAGCATCTGCAGAAAATCAACGCGAACACGGAGAGAACATGCAAAGTCCATGCAAAAAATGCCAACTGACCTAGCCAGGACTCGAACCAGCTACCTTTTTGCAGCGAGGTGACAGTGCTAACCACTGAGCCACCTTGTCACCCTCACAATTACAGTATATACTATTTTACTAGTTACTTTGTAGGATATTCGGCTGAAAGTGACATTTAAAGGCTTAACTAGGTTATTAGGTTAACTAGGCAGGACTTCAGGCTAGTTAAGAAAATAGCCAATTGAAAAAATAGGGGGCTAACCTTAAAAATTCTAACAATAGTAAAAAATAAACTGCTTTTCAAGAGTTCACACTTAGATATTGCTTGACGCTATTAGCAGGTCTGGCTTGCCATCCCGGGAGAGAACCCTGAGCTCGGAGATAATTGAGCCCAGGGCTCCTGCCTGGTCATTTAGCATAAAGGGGGTCTGAGATCAAGTAGGTCTCAAGAGCTCCCCCTGGTAAAGGTGGAAAAGGAGGAGATGGGGTGGAAAGGGGGATTCTTTCAAACTGAAGATAAGGCAAGTAGGGTGGAATCGGTCTATTTATTGTAAACTCGAATCAATCTGACTGGATTATTACTGATTACGGATGAGAGACCAGCCGCAATCAATCATATCATATGCTCCTCTCGAAATTAGTTTGTAAAACTTCACTTATTTCACTTATAAGTCTTTCTCCTTAAGAAAAAAAAATATACAACACAAATATTTTTTAATAAATAATACAATTATTTTCCATATTTAACTAAATATTCATAATGGTCATAAACAACAATGTAAATAAAATGGTAAATGTGAAAGAAGGAACAAAAACTAATATTACATTTTCAATTCTGAGCAAATAAAAAAATGAGAAAAAAAAAAAACATACTATCTTACATGTATAGAAGATAAAAATGACATTCATTGTAACAATAATATATGAACCAAAAGTCTTGTGAGGCATAATTAGCACAAGACTAATTTGATGAAATTAAAATAATGTACTTAAGGTTCACAGTGCAGATCCAAAATACTAAATAGTGTCATTTAAAGTCTTTAATAATATGTAACTATTATTCAAAATTCTATGATTTACCCATGTGTCAGCAAGTAGTTTAAATCTCTTTTTTAAAATAAATGTGTAGTAATTATAATAATAATAATAATAATAATAATAAGTTTTCTTTAGCCTAAAATGAATTAATGTATAATAATAACCTTTTTCCCAGTACTGGGTTGGAGCTGGAAGGGCATCCACTGCATAAAACATTTGCTGGATAAATTGGCGGTTCATTCTGCTGTGGCAACCCCTGCTGAATAAAGGGACTATGCTAAAGGAAAATGAATGAATGAACGAATGAATGAATGAATGAACAAATGAATGAATGAATAAATAAATAAATAATAAGTTAATAACTATGGGTCAGAATAAGCATGACATCTTATTTTTATGTAAATGTATCTGAAATCCTGAATTATTTGACCTTCATTTTACATTTTGTTTTCACAAACATTATTGAAACATTAACTGTTTAGTGATGCAGAAATCAAAATGGATGCCTTTGACATCCTTGAGATGTAAAAAGCTTTCACTTTTTTTAGTGTTAGCATAAAATGTTCATGCTAGTCACTGCGGCCAGGCAAATTATATTTTTATGCACAGCTGCTTTTACAGTAACAAAAGAGTGCAGGACATGAATGTGTTTGACAAATGGATTTCACACTACATTCCAGGACTTTGTTTAAAAAAAAAAAAAAAAAAAAAAAAAAAAAAAAGAGGAAAAGTCATTCTTGTGAGATGAACAAAAAGGTCCAAAACTTTCCCCTATTGATGTATTCAAAGGACAAATGTGTGCCTTGATCTTTAGGCAAGAAAGCGTCTTGGAATGAATCAGAAATAATGAATTTGCAGCACTTTTCATAGAAATGAAGCTTTACCAAAGTTTCTTTTATGAAGGGAAACTAGCTGTATTGAGGACTAAGGGATTTTACTGCCATTCTCTGCACTACTGGCTTTCTTAAAGAGAGCACAGATAATTTCAGTTCATCACTCATGAAGTTTTCTTTCTAACTTGTTTGCCGTGTATTTTTCCCACTTCTTACTCCTGTGAACATCAGCGCTTTGTTTGACTTTTCATTTTCAAGTGCTTTTTGTAAGTTCTTTTCTGCCAACTCATTTGCTCATATTTAACTAAAGCTATTTCTGGTAATCCAGTAGACTGTGACTGATTTTATTGCGTATTCTCTGCGAGCGCTTGACTATTTCTTGCCATATTAGCAAAAAATGAATTTGCACACATTAGCCTGAAGTCCTTCTTATGTTGAACCATTTTTTTATATCGATGATAATCTTTTTATCCAAGAAGCCTGGAAATGGTGATTAAATGTTGATTTTCCATCAGTGGAGCAGCGGATGAGATTTTACATCCCTATATCCCTGAAATCAGTGGAGGACTGATAAAACGAGCCATCTGAAAGCAATATCCTCTATATTTCAGGGATGATAGGGTCTGCTTTCTGTGTAATAAATGATCATATTGCTTTCTTTTTTTTTTTAACTAGACGACAAAATAGGAATTTGCAATTTTGCTTTAAGCCAGATCTTTGTAATGAAATGCTCCATCTCATCAGGTTTGTGTGTTTTATACTTCTTCAGTTTCTAGCGGAGAATTACTTACACTCATGTGCCCTTCAAGTGGAGTTAAAAATATTGTAATCAGTTCGAGGTAATGAGTTTGATAATATGAAAAATTATATTTGCAAAATATGCATGTTTATATGGATAAGCAGATTTCACAATTGCACAAGTTCTGATCTATAGTAATATAATGTTGTAGTGTTTGAGTTACAAATCACTAATGGTTTGCTTTATGCAATGTATGAAAGTACATCTAGGTGGTTGTTATCAGAATAAATCCAAACAGGCTTATTATATCCCCTACATGAAGTATAGCATTGTTGTATAAGACTGAAGGGTTTTATTCAGTAAAAACAACTGCCTAGATGTATTTTTATCCCATTTCCCAGCAGGCACACAATGTCATAAGACGTTAATATTAGATTAGATTTAGATCTTGACGTCAGGTGACCAAAATTCAATGTACTGTAGTCAGCGTCTAAGGACGTTATTTTGACATTGGTTGATTTTAGGTTGTGTTGGAAAGTGACCAAAATCCAACGTCGAGCCAACATCTTAAACCAATGTCATATTGACATCAAATACTGACATTTATTCATCAGGTATGGCTACCAAAATCCAACGTCTGATAGATGTCATAGTGGTAACGTCCACACTACGTCAAGCTGTAATATCATTAGGTGTTGATATTTCATTGATTTTAGGTTGGACATTGACGTCGGCCTGACATTGGGTTTTGATGTAAACCTGATTTTCTTTTACAAATGGAGTACAACGTCAATCTGACGTCATTGTGTCCTGTGCCTGTTGGATTATTACATGACACTAGACGTAAATGTTGGACACAAAACATTGCTCTGATCCTTTTAAATTAGGGCAATTTTAGGGCAAAGCTGACAGAAACGAAAACAGCTGAATGGAGCATACACTAACCTGTATATTATTCAGTCAGAAGATAAAGCCAAACAGTCAATATAAATGTCAAGCTCAAACAAACCTTGTCACAATTTTGATGAATAGCCACAAAGCCAAGAAGAACAAAATCTGCCGTGTCCTGTTGTTGTTTTATAAGGCCGTGTAAAAGCACAAGCGGTTTCATTTTCTTCAGAGAGCTTGCTGCGCGTCTGTATTTGAAATAACGAACTTCTTGAGCTGATGCTAATAACATGTGCGTGATCATGACATTGTTTCAGAAATGAACAAATGCAAGAGAAGTGCGAAAAAACAAAGGAGAAGCCGGAGAAAACAAAGGACCAAATGATTCTTTCAGCAACCTAAAACATGAACAAACTGTCATGTTTAATTATTATCATTAGCGTTTGGACTATAAGGAGCTCGGAATGACAGAATTACTTTCTAGCAACTGGAACTACTAGAATTCTAACCTCATTGAACCTAATTCTGACCGTTTTCATTCAAGACGTCATATTGTAGTGTCAAAATGACGTCTTGAATATATTGTTAATGTATGAATTATTTAATGCTGTGTTCACACCAGATGCGGAACACGCGGATAAATCGTGCTATTCACGTGAACATTTAAGTTTACTCGCTTCGTTCACGTGTGAAAATCTGCTTCATTCGCGCGTCAAATTCACTTCAGAACAGATGCAGATTTGCGTCATGGGCAGGGCTTCTGTCTGCTCGGTGACTGTAGCTTTGTTGCTAAATGGCTAACATGGATTTTATTGAGATAATAACTGTGTTTATGTGCTTAATGTAGGCTGAAAAAAAGTGTTGATTCGTTTGGAGCAGTGTCTGAGTCCACTAGATACTTTCAAAGGTGCAACCAGCTCTGTGAGCTCATAAACTACTCCAGAAAGTTAACCTGGATGATGGAAGCATGCTTCTGACTGAGCCGAGCCCAGTTTGATGAACTGTTGTTGGTGTAGTCAGGAGGATTTTCCCCCAGGACACCAACAACAGGCGAAACATCATAATCTCCCCCCCACAAAAGCAAGCTCCTGATTGGTTAACGCGGCATGAATGTCCGCTGAGGTTCAGATTTTCGAACTCGAGCATTTTGCGTGTTAAGCGTGTCAAACGTGCAAAACAGTCAATTTGCGCTGCGCCATTTGCGCCGCAGGATGTTTATTCGCGTCTTTACATTGACTTAACACGTCAATCACTCACGCTTGACATGTCTTCCTTGTCTGGTGTGAACACAGCATTAAAGTTAAACATGTTTCGTGTATGGGATGTAATGGATTGTTAGTATATTTATTGAACATTAAATTAAACTGAACAATCTATTTATTCTGTTAATGATTGGTTGACACTAGTTTCCTTCAAGGACATTACAAAAATTAACAACCTTAATTTCTGGGGGGCCCCCATGACGTGGGGCCCCACCGCAGTGCATGCCCTGGCTGGCCGTCCGCTACACCACTGCTTTATTCACTGACAAATGGATAAAAATATTCATTTTCAAAATGGGGTGTACTCATTTATGTTAAGCGCACGTGATTTGGCACGAACCTTATTTATTTGATGAAATAATGGTTTAGTGAACGTTTAAAAATGGACACTGGCTTGTTCTTTGTTATAGTGATATACTGCATTGGCCCATTTATGAGCTGACGTTATCTTTTAAAAACAGCTGATCTACTGTTATTGTAGTAAAAATGATTTCAGTGTTTTTAGATTACAGCAACATTCGCAAAAGGGACGCTTGATAACAATCCATTCCCCTTTGCTGTACCCGCTCCAAGCACTTTACATTCATTCGCATTGTTTGCTTTCCTCTCTGTCAATAATCCAGCACATTTATCCAGTCTTTATTAAAGCTAAATTGTCCTCTACAATTTCATACTTTTGTTTATGGGACTATCATTGAGCCGGTGCCGAGTAATTTCAGAGTCTGTCACAAAAACGCATTTCATCCTGCCGCTGATGTCAGGGAAGATGGAGCACTCTGCAGTGTATCATCGCACGGCTTGGACGATGCCCAAAGAGAGGACGCCAACTCTGACAATTCAATTAAATCATCCAGCGGCCATACTGTGCCCAGCTGACCCGCTTGTCCGCACCGAAGCTGCAACAAAATGATGGTGTCATTTGCCCGAGTGTTAGAGAGTTAAAACCCATTTAGGCAGCTCAAGCCGCTATTCATCAGACTAACTAGAAAGGTACTAATAGAAGGCAGCGAGCTGAGAAGAAATCCATATGTACGATGAAATAAGACTCATTGTATGATGTGCTGGTTTAATTGTGCTAGAAAGAACTGAGTGTTCTTTTTAGAGGCACTTTTTTCTCTCTCTCTAGCACTCACGGATGCACTACAGCTTAATTGTGAAATGAGGTGCTTTTCTGCTAATTGTCCTAGGCAGAGAGGGACTTGCCTGGAGTGCTAAATTACCACTGTATTTCTGACTTCATTTGCAAATTGTTTGACTGTTGCTGGAGGCAAAATGACGATGCCTGTGTGCGAGTGTGTGGTTTTTGTCTGTTTTGTGGTTTTGTCTGCAGCTGTGCCCAGTTGTGGTTCTCACCAGTGTTATACTTGCACTCTTTGTTTTTGCAAAAACAAGCCATTTCAGATCAAGCAGATTTATCCAGAAAGTATTCATAGCGCTTCACTTTTTCCACATTTTTTTAATGTTACAGCCTTGTTCCAAAATTGATTAAATTCATTTATTTCCTCAACATTCTACACACAATACCCCATAATGACAATGTTAAAAAAGCAAATTTATTAAAAAGAAAAAACCTGAAAAATTGCATGCACATAAGTATTCACAGCCTTTGACATTGAATTCAGAAGGGCCTTAAGGTAGGCAATCAATAACCCGATGGTCACTCTTTCTGAGCTCCAGCGTTCTTCTGTGGAAAGAGGAGAACCTTACAAAAGGACAACCATCTGTGCAGCAATCAGGCCTGTATGGTGGAGTGGCCAGACGAGAAGCCACTCCACACAAAATTCTCTGGTCTGATGAGATTAAAATTGAACTCTTTGGAGTGAATGCCAGGCGTTACGTTTGGAGAACACCAGAGCCCAGACCTAAATCCTATTGAACATCTCTGGAGAGATCTGAAAAATGGCTGTACACCATCGCTTCCATCCAACCTGATAGAGCGAGGTACTGCAAAGAGGAATGGGCAAAAATTCCCAAAGAGCCAAGCTTGTGGCATCATATTCAAAAAAGACTTGATGCTGTAATTGCTGCCTAAGGTGCATTAACAAAGTATTGAGCAAAGGCTGTGAATACTTATCTACATGTGATTTTTCAGGTTTTTTTATTTTAAATAAATTTGCAACAATTTCAAAAAATCTTTTTTCACATTGTCATTATGGGGTATTGTGTGTAGAATTTTGAGGAAATACATGAATTTAATCCATTTTGGAAAAAGGCCGTAACATAAAAAAAAAGTAGAAAAAGTGAAGCGCTACGAATACTTTCCGGATGCATTGTACGTGCAACTAAAATTGCAATAGTGAGTAAACAACAGCCTAGTAAGCATCTGTTGATAGTTAATCAGCTGATGTTCGAAGAGCTCTGCTATTTAACATAAGTGTGTTTATTCATAATATAATTTAGAAAGATTATTACTTCATTAGTGATACAGTTTTTATTCCATGGCCAAATCCAATTACCGATTCCGACACCAATTTCTCTTTTTCGGAATTCTATATTTATTATTTATTTACTTATTTATTTAATTTAATTTAATCCTTTCAAAACAAAGTGAAAACACTGATACACAAGCTGTACAAAACAAAAACAATAGACAAGCTGAATAAAAAAATCTAATTCACTCTATTCCACTATGGTGGCACTTTTTTGCACTAATAATGGGGTTTTCTTGGTTAGTGCTGTAAACCCGTGGTTCCCAATGTGGGGGTTGCAGGCCAATGACAGAAAAGTCAAATAAATTTTATGAAACAATTAGAATGACAATATTTTACCATAACCACAGAAAATGAAAATAGAAGTTTTTAAATAGTAAAAAATAACAACATGCAAATGAAAAGCCATCAGCCTTTAAATTATTATTTTTTCATAGGATTGGTGTTTACATTAGATTACCAACACAGCAATAGCGTCAGCTGCAGCAGATTGATTTTATAGCTCCAGGCTAAACCTTTACGGCAGTCAAATACATTAAAAATAAACACAGGCCACAACTAAATATTGAGAATAAGAGTGGCGGTCTCCAAAATTAAACCAAGAATAGACTTGTGCTAAAAACATTGCGCCTACCAGTCTCATTATTCATTTATTTTCTTTATTTTTTCGGCTTAGTACCTTTATTAATCTGGGGTCACCACAGCGGAAAGAACCGCTAACTTATCCAGCATATGTTTCACACAGCGGATGCCCTTCCAGCCGCAACCCATCACTGGGAAACATCCATACTCACACATACATTACAGACAATTTAGCAAACCCAATTCACCTATACCACATGCTTTTTGACTTGGAATTTGCTGGTTGCGTGTGACTAGCATTGATATTTTAGGGGTAGCAGGCTCAAAAGTTCGGGAACCCCAGCTGTAAACAAAGTAGCTGCACTATTATTTAGTATCCATCACAGAGAGACCATGTAAAAAGAAAGTACAATTTGAACTTTTGATAATGTGTTCTTCTTCTTATTGATAGATTAAAACCTTGCATGCATCTTGAGCAGCTTCGTTTCCATCCACCTGTTTTTATGCGCATTTTGGATATGCGAAAAAAAAAACAGTTAAATGGAAACACCAAGACGCAAACATTTTGAAAATACGCATTAAAAACATAATTCACATAACTGAGTTGCATAAACTTTTTATTCGATAAGATGCGCATAAACTATGATGAGAACACTTTTACCAAACAAATTCCAGTATGCAAAAAAAAAAAAAAAAAAAAAAAAAAAAAAGTCAAGTGATTTTGTTATTAGAGATCAAAGTGATGGTAATAATGTCTGTGAATGGACAAACCAGCAGGCTGAGCACATTAAACATCTGACATGTCTGAAATGTGGTTTTAATCATTCTAAAATGCCTTAACTGTTTCAGTATTAGAGTCATCATAATATTAATGACCTCCAGAACTGCCAAGATTGTCTGTGCTCTGCGTCTGATGTCTTCACACACCAACATGAGTTCATTGTGTGTCAGCATACTGCTTTCTGAGGCACAAGTTATTTATTAAAGAAAAGAGTCATGCAGCTTCTCTTACCACAGCAAATTTCCTTTTTATTACTGTATTGGGTGCCAGTTAATCAGGAAGTAACGATTTTGTTCTCTTTGAATTTTAGGAATAGAATCTCAAGAATAGAGGTTTACTCTAGATTCATTTGATTACATGTTTAGACCAAAAACCATCCAATTCTAATTTCTGAATGGTCGATTGGTGCATCTCTAAATTTTATAGTATCAAGCATGAAAAATATTGTCAGTGTTGCTTTCAATTATGAGATGCACTTTAATGTCTACTGTTAAGCAGCTCTTGGTGTTTGTTTTTGCTCAGATATCTGACTTAAATGGACTGAACAAATGAAATGAACTAGAGAATAAGGCAAAAGAAGGCGGAGCCAAAGAGCCACACCTATCAATAACACCATTGCTACAGACCATGTTTCTGACATGACTGTTTAGACGAAACGTAAGTCAAGTCAGACAATAAACTGCTCACATTTCGCTATTCATCAGACATCCACAAGTAAACTACACTACATTTAATATTAAAAATGATACAGATCTAAACCATACAGTTTAAAAAAGGTTTTAAAACCATAGAGCAGTCTCTGGCAGGGAAGAGAATCACTGGCTCACCACATTCTTATGAACATTTTACTTATTAAAGTTATTATTTCATTGCCTTGAATATAATTAACCATGTATATTTACTAAGCCGTTATCTAAAATCTTAAACTAATAAGTCTATTGTTTTATTCATGGCTAAAGCTTGAATAATTTGATTAACAGCAATGAGACCTTTACTTCGGCTGACTGAATGTGAGTTTATTGCATGCAGCGCTGTATTTTGGTGACACAAAAACTCGCTCTGATCCGGGAGAGAACTTTAACAACAGCTATATGCACAGCTGATAGACTTTTTTTTTTCCTGCTGCGCTTCGAATAAAGACTCACTTAAGATCATCGATGTCCACATTCCACAACATGGAAGACGAACTTGCAGACTCTGAACAATTGTCGGACAATAATTTAAATGCCGGATAGCCTACCTGAAGGACGGTTAGGGCATGTTGTGAATGTGCAAAGCTAAAAGGGCGCTCTGTCTGTCTGTCTGTCTGTCTGTCTGTGTGTGTGCGTGTGTGTGTCTACTGCGGTGTGTGTGTGTGTGTGTGTGCGTGTATCTGTATGTGCGTGTGTGCGCGTGAACTTTGTGTGACTCTGCGATGCAACTGCACAACAAATTCTCATTGGTAAAGTTCTTACTGTAGTATTTCTCACAAACGCTACGTGAGATCTGCTTCCTTTAAGTCTGTCTGTTGTCTGACGCAGCTGAGGGATGAGATTAAGGCACGCAGAAAGGCACGTAGAAATGGTGGGCGGGGAGGACTAGCCTTAAAGGAGCAGTACACCAAAAATGTATAAATAGGAATTTAATAATAGTTATAATAAAAAATCTGATAGGTGTTTTGAGCTGAAACTTTACAGACACATTCTGGAGACGCAAAACACTTATATTAAATCTGAAAAAAGGGTTAACCTAGGTGCCCTTTAAATTATAGCATACACATATGCACCAATAAACAAGTCAAACGAATGAATTTATAAAATAAATATGGATTCTTAAATGTCGGTATTGTCTTTACTCAAATAATATCAATACGTTTTGACAAATGTTTTATAAAAATAAAATTTTTCAACATTTTGCTACAGGCTGTTATACGATTCAGTTAAATATAAGTTGGACATTTATGGGGCCATGTAACATGTGTCTGTGTTGTTAATATATTGAGCAGCTATGCAAAATATTTTCTAAAACGTCGAGCAGGAATTTGTCCAACTCGTTACTTAATTATGAAGACACAAAAATATTAAAATAACAAAAATAAAATGATACAAATACAAAAAGATAAAAAGAGCAGCATTTTGCTAAATATATAGCCCTTTAAATGCTTTATATTCTGATATGCTGTGTATCGTTTCATATTGGTTTTTTATTTAACTTGCTGCATTTGTTACATTTGAATACTGAATCAAATAACAGCCATCGTTTAAAATTTTATATTTTACTACCATTGATTGTTAAATAATAAATATAGCACTTAAATGATTTCATATTAGTGAAAGTGCTCGCTCACTTTTAACAAGGCCAGTCCAAAAATATATTTCTGCCACTATAGTACAAATGCACAATTATTGTTGCAATATCATTGTTTGTTTTCCAGTTATGTACTGAGATTTGAAATATATTATTTATTTCACCTCCAATCATTTTAAGTCAAGTTGCATTTTGGTACATTTCCCTCCAAAAAAAATTTGCCCAGAGCCGCGCATCATGACCTCTAAATAAATATGGGTGCTGTGACATCTATATTTAGCAGCCCTATATGAGAGAGTGGCATGACAACAGTGCTTAGTCACATGGTTTCTTTCGCTTTTACACATGAACATGAAAAAACTAGTTTAGGCTATTATTTAATTGAACAAAGGGAGCCATTTACAATGTTACCAGGGCAGCCACTGATGCGTTTTGTGTAACGTTTCAAATAGCTTTGTTGCAGCAGACAGTGAAAAATGAAACCGTATCTGTGCTGTCTGGCCCAGTTTGGCACAGAATGGAACGGTTCAGCATAAAGAACAGTTCAGCACTATAGTGGAAAAGCGGCTATAGACGAGCCCAAGGTTCCCGCCTGGTCAGTGAGCATTAGGAGGGATACTAGATGAGGTATTTCTCGAGAGCCCCCAGTTTTTTTACCAATACTTTGGTTAATAAGGTGGTTCCATAAGAATCGATTCAGTATGTATACGTTAAGTGCTTGTGACTGTTATTACAATTCGCTTGTGTCACATGTTTTTAGACTGTGAGAGGAAACCGAAGTACCCGGGGAAAACCCACGAGAACACAGGGAAACCTTGCAAACTTTGCACAGAGAGTGCCGACTGGCTCAATTAGAACTTGAACCATTGGCTCTCCCACTCCAAGGCAGCAGTGCCAGCCACTGAGCCGCGATGTCGCCCGATCCTAGACTTGGAGGAGGGGGAAGGAAAGGATAGAGTGGGGGTTTTCCAAAAATGAAGATAGGGAATAAAGTTTAGGCAGGATATTTATAGTAATTTTGGAATGATCCGATAGGCTAGCTAATGATTAGCGATAAGGAAAAGCTGTAGTCAATCACATCATGTGCTCCTCTTGAAATTAGTTTGTGAAGCTTCACTTATTCAGCTCTGTGTCTTCATAACCACATATTCAAGCACACACATACACACAAATAAAAACATAACTCCATCTAAAAGGTTCAATGTACATTAAAAACTAAAAACATAGTAAACATAACATAAAAAAAACTTTGGAATTGTGTTATTCACAAATGAAAATATTATTCATGTTTATCTTTGTTTAAAGTTACTTAACTCATAATCTTACAGTCAGCAAATGAAGCTGTATTGCATTTATTTCTGCCAGCGTGAATATCAAATACTGTCCAAAAAAAAGTTAATCTAGAGAGGGACCTCGGATGCTCTTTGAAATAAAGTATGAGACTCACATCCTCCAGGCTCGCATCAGAAAGCGCTTCTGTTTTTTCAGCTTTCTAAGAGGCAACCATTATAGCTGTCACTTCTCATGATGCATAAAGGACTCTGAGCCGATTGGATGACCTTGGCAGAGCTCATTTGCATAACCCTCAGCACCCACCAGCCCTGCCAGTGTGCCATTCTCAGTTAAAGCTTGAAAACCAGCCTCGTGTTTTGAAAAAAAAAACCTCTTAGACGCACAAACACTTGAAGATACTGATGCAGTTACTCACTTGCAGGAGAGCCTCAGATATTACGTTCTTTGTAAATGAAGTCTGTGCTTATGACTTTGCAGAGTGTTCACTCATGCTGATCTTATGCAGGGAATTTAGCCTTTATTGGTCTTTAAAAGCAGTAGAGATGGCGCAGTCTAATTATCCGAGCATTGTGTGTGTTGCTGCAAAGGTTTTTATTTTATTTGTGATTGCATACTGCGTAAAAGACTTTGATTGCTTTGCATTTAGATTTTGGCATTGGCTAATTAAATCCATGTCTTTAAGAAAATAAAAAGATACAATTTAAAAATTGAAAAAGATTGTGTTTACCATCCCCTGACGAATCCTGGACGTGTCCCTCTTAATGCTCAGCCCAGATCTATATTAATCTTCTTTGTAAAACTGATAGATCATTACTTTGTGATACATTTCTGACATGAGCTGGTAAAAATCTATGTTTCATATCTATTGGATGTGACAGTCAATTTATGTATTAATGGAAAATATTTCTCAGTGACTCTTTCTGCGAGTTATATATTAATGCCAGTAGGCCTTTGCGAGTGACTGCAGATTAACTAAATCATCAATTCAAATGATTTGTTCAAAAGGCTGATTCATTCATTCATTTACTTTTCGGTTTAGTACCTTTATGGTACCTTTGTTTAGATCTGAATTAATAAGCCTCATATCATAAGACTAAGGTATGCAACATCAGATGGGTAGCTATGTCGCCTCACAGCAAGAAGCTCACTGGTTCGAGCCTCAGCTGGGTCAGCTGGCATTTCTGTGTGGAGCTTGCATGTTCTATTCGTGTTAGCGTGGGTTTCCTTTGGGTGCTCCGGTTTCCCCCACAGTCCAAAGACATGCGCTATAGGTGAATTGGGTAAGCTAAAAATGTTCGTAGTTCATGAGTGTGAATGAAGATGTATGGATGTTTCCTTGTGATGGTTTGCAGCTGGAAGAGCATCTGCTGCGTGAAACATGTGCTGGATAAGTTGGCGGTTCATTCCACTGTGGCGATCCTAGATTAATAAAGGGACTAAGCCGAAAATAAAATGAGTGAATGAATGAATAAAGGCAAGAGTAGTTTTTGTATTTTTATTTCTGCTATTTTGTGTGGTGTATATGATTTCAATTGGGTGTTTAGGTAGGGGACATTTTTTGGTTTATTATTTTTCTGCGGGTCCTCTCAGAGGTATTTGGCTTTACATTTTGGGTGCTTAAAAAATTGCAATGGTGGTAATGTATGTGGTTCAGATGATTCAGATCCCGAACGTACCTTTTTTTGGTCAGCTCAGATGGATGTTAATCTTCTTAATACAATTTATATTTGTAAATGTCCTCCAGTTGCAATAAAATCTGGTCTCATATAAATGTAATGTTTCTATATTACAAACTGACCAAAATACTGTCAGTCATAATGATAAGTGATTTTTAAAATTTATTTTAAACATAAAACCAATTGATTTCCAGAAAATCTGCTGTTATTACAGTATAATGTATAGTTATTATGAGTTGCTACACATCTAGGGTCTGATAGATTATTATTTTGTGATACAGTTCAAGCATCAGCTGATAAAAATCAATATTTCATATATATATTTTTCACATTCTCGGCTTTCACAGCATCTCTCACATTTACTGAGCAGGTATGACAGTCCTTTCTTTGGAGTAATTGAGGTAGCTTTTTAATTACATTTTCAATCTTGGTCCAATCACATCCTAACAATCCTACAATAGAGATTTACATTTAAATTGACATTTTATCATGAGAGTCTGGCAGAGGTGCTTTGGCACAAAAGAGGAGTTTTATCTCTCCGGCTTTAGCTCAAAACTTTGATGCTTTTGTGTTACTCCTAAATTCAGAGCCTCTGATATGTGGACAGCAGGGGTTAGGGAGACGTCCTTCACATCCTTTATGTGCACTTATTTTTATTTTTTAATATCCTAGTCAGGATTTATGAGAGCTTGTATCATTTACATTGGGCAGAGTATGGAATATTTTCCCCCAAAGTTGTTAAGAGAGACATTTGTATTAAATAGAACTAAATTGGTTTAAATGTGACACCAGCATTCCACCACTACTCTCCTGCCTGCCTAATATGACAGATTGTTTCACAATCTGAAATATTGTTATGACTTTTAATGATCTTTTCTACATAAGCTGCTTTGACACTATCTACAAAGCACTAAACAATAAATAGATCAAGACAAAAAAAAAGAGATATTTAGTTAACAATAACTAGAAAATACAATTCTAGTTGTACTTTTTTTTTAAAGAAAATGTTGTTCATTCAGTGTTAATTCAAAGTTACTTCACATGTAATCAGGGGCGTAGAATTGGCATGGATGGAGGGGACGTGTCGAAATTCAGTGTCGATCTTTTGAATATGAGAAACAATAATCAGGATAAAACAGTTAAATTGCATCATACACCTCTCTAAATTTCTCTACATTAATACGTCCTCAAAGTTCGACTGCAGTAAAATCATGTAAATTGACGTTTGGAGCATGAAATGTGACTATTACTTGTATTATTAAGTGTTTATTTTATATTAAGTACTTTATTCAGGTTTTTTTAAAGCGCAAAACAGAATTTGTGCTGTTCAATGCAGCTAAAGGGATGTATGTCCCCACCAATGTCAAGAGAAAATCTACGCCCTTGCATGTAATTAAATGTAAAAGTTACTATTAATTTCTGAGAGAAAACTGGAATGTTGGAACCATTTCTTTCTTCTATTATTATGTTTGGATTGAATAGGTTGTTTGGATGATTTGATCATTAAGTTTACGCTTGATAATTATTGTATTCAGGTTTTGCCTTTTTGTATATTGTTCATGTTTGAGTATTTGCTTATATGAAGACTTCTATTCTGTCAATGCAAATCAGGATTTAAGGCAGCTAAGGTAGTAAGTGGGTGGAGTAAGGGAAGGAAAGAATTTTCAGACCGTGAGTTTGTATGTGGTGACTGGTGCTACTGATTAGCAATGGAGCTATTTCACTGATTTGATGGCATAAGAGGTGATAAAAATAAACAAATTAAAAAAAAAAGGTTTTACAATGGACTCACGCATCATTAGCTATGTTTCCATCAAAAATGCAAATTAACTTTGAGCAAAACTATTATTGTATAAAAGATGTGCAAATAAAGCAGCGTTAGGGCGTAAAGATGCTCTTTAATCTGGAGGTATATCTAACTTATTAATTATAAGGAAAGTTTTACATTTGAAATTTATAATTTTGTTGTTTGTTTTGATTTAATTGGTGTTGCAGTATAAGCTTTAACATGGAACTTATAAATGGCACATTACACATACTTTCCACAGCTGATAATCCAACATCTTTCATTTATTCCATTCCTTTTTGCTGAATATTATTAAAAACAATCATAATATTGTATTATCATGCATACAACATACAGCAAACATAAATATTTCCTCCAGTAAATATTATAACAAGTCTAATATATCCAGATGCATCAGAATAATGTAGCTACTAGCTAACAATGTTTATATATTATACTATATACTATACTACGCCTGTCTTATCTGCGAACTTTAACCATTTCCATCACTGCTTCTGTCAAAATGTCCAATCTGCATCAGTCTCTTGGTCACCAAAACATCTCATCTTAACTTTTATCTGCAGGAAGAGCCAGTTCTGTCCTTTTCTTGTTTCACTTACCATAGAACATGTTGGTGCTCACTAATACACTGCTTTCTGTATTCATATCTATTCAAAAAGTAGTATTGCCATTAAAACTAGATTTTATCCATAATGCAAATGCCATTAACATGACTAATCAACATTATATTACTATCATTTATGTTGTTATTGTTACAACTTAAGTTTAAGTTTAGCTAACCCATTGCAATATTGCACGTTCCACTATTGCTCAGTGTTGCCATTTGGCAACACACACATTTGATTGATTTACAAAAAACTAATTTGATAACTTTTTTGAGCTGTGAATGTGTCATGATAACTGGAGGTGATGTTTCAGATTTATTTGTGGATCTGACATAATTTAATTCTTTGTTTTTATTGACGTTTACATTTGCATTCAGCAACTACTCACAATAAACGCCAGTCTGTCAGAAATCACGCCACAGAAAAACACTGCATGTCATGTGACTTAACCAAAGCACATCATTGGCTACACTAAAGTCTTCTCTTTTCCAAAAAAAAAAAAAATAAAAATCAATGTTGGTCTTAAAGATACAGTGGCAGGGAAATGAATGGACATAAATATCATGATGCAATATGGCAACACCATGCGGTAGAGGGTTAAATAAAAGTTTCTACACCAAATATTTCTCATCGTCATTCCTTTAAAACAAACATAGGCTCATTTTGAAAATGTAGCTCTATATGCATTTCTGAAGATATTGAATTATGTAGCCAGAAGTATGCATGGCTGCATTTCATTTTTAAAATTAACACTACAGGGCGGTATGGTGCATTCCCTTTTCGTGCTTACCAGCTTACCTCTGAATTAAATTGAAGTTCTGAGTGAAAACACTAAATATTTAGCAGTCCACCATTTCACTACAAGTACACAGATTAATTTAATCAGTGTAGAAATTTCTCCAAAAAAAAAAAACAAAAAAAAAAACCTTGCATTATTATTATTATTGTTGTTATTGCTGTTGTTATCGTTGCTGGAATGCACTATTTCTTTGCAAATAAATGTGAGAGGTAAAGAGTGAAAATTAACCCAGGCTCATTGCAGATACGTACCCAGGTCTACATTTCTGGGGACAGCGAAATACCTAAACGGAGGTATGTCTGCTTGCAGTTTTTGTTTTTGCAAATTCCCCAGAGGCCGCTGTTTACACTGATGATCTCAAACTTCTCGCATAAATCCACCAGAGGGCACAATATACACTTCAGCTGACCATGCCAGTTTGCTGTCGACTGACTGACTGACCCACTCCCTTCCCTAAACTCAACCAATAGTGTTTTCAAAAGCAATCTAGAAAAAGGTTGCGGCCATTTGATTTCACCATGTTTTCAGCCTGTGGTTTATTTACTTTATTTTTTTGCTTTTGTTTTATCTGGTTTCTGGAACCATTCTTTACCGGACTCTATCCTCGTCCACTCCACGTCCCAAGTCCGTTGATGTATGCAGCAAGCTACTGGGCAAACTGGTAAAACTGGAAAAGCAGTCCATGCGGAGACAAGCGGTCTGCTAGTATCGCTAAAAGGAACAGAAGCCATCAGCGGCATCATACCGCCCCGTGTCGTTCATTTTAAAGATGAAATGTTAATTCGCGCTCCTCAGAAATGTAGACAGGAATATGTACCCACAATGAGCCTGTGATGGAAAATTCGGAGTAAAAATGTATGGTGGCTGAGCGAGCTCAAACTTGCAGCAAGTTAAGAAAACATGCAAATAGAAAAACGCTAACAAATTGGACAACACACAAATGCAAATTCTCACAACACATGCAAATAGAATTATTTTGCAACAGGAATGTGTCTGGGACTTAGTTTAGAGTCAGCAGTGTTGTCAGAGATATAAAAATAAGCTCACCTCCATCTCTGTTTAAGAAGCATGCCAAGTGAACATTCTTGTTTATCTGAAAAACAATGCTGATGTCAGATATTCTGCTTTAGAATGTCCATTATGCATCGGAAAGTCTGTCTTTGTTTTGGTCATTTAACCCGCCCAATGCCAGTTTAGCCAATTATATTTCAGTACCCCGGGTTGGCTTGTTGTCATTCATTCATTCATTCATTCATTCATTCATTCCTTCATTCCTTCATTCAGAAAGGCTCTCAAAGCATGTACCCATGACCAAAAATGGACAGTAGCAGCCTCCAAAATGAGACGCAGATTCAGAGTTCCACATGAAGTTATTAATTAGCAAATAATATAAATATTATGAACGTAAACATTAGGTGAACAGGTAACATTGTAACCGCGTATCCTAACAACATGCTATGTGACGAGATTTGCGATAAGCAATTTGGCTGTTTGCACCAGACGAAACACCACAGAAATTTAAATATAGCCATTCAGAGGCACAGAATATTGTGCTTACTGCACGAAATGGTAAGGTTTATAATCTAATTAATACATATTAAACCTCTTTAACATTATTAAATGTACATGCTAAATCACTGATGTGTTAGTTTGCAGTTGCCACAGTTCTAAAGTTCAATTTCAAATGGTTTTACTGAGGAAAACTATCTGATGCTGCTTTTAGTAGTATGGCAATAAATGTCATGTAAAATGGCAAAGTAGCATTATTGGTATATAACACTGAATAAAGCACATGAGGTGTACTTGAGGTGATACTTGTCAGTTTGTCCTGTTGTTCAGCTGCAAGAATTAGCTTGTTTTTACAACTTTAATTTCAGGTGTTGATTAGAAGAAAAACTTATTTTAATATGTAAAATATTCATTCTACCGCGTGCCGCTGCTTTTATTTAGAACACAACATAAATGAGACTTTACGCTTGATGGTCAGGCTGTTGATGTCATCAATCTGGCAACCTGAGTTTGCGTGTGTATTTGCAGGCATGCAATACCTTGTTCAACCACTGGGTGTCAAACTTGCTTATTGAACCTTTAACTTGCAGCCACTGTAAAAAAAGAACATTTACCAACATTATAATTTATTCCCAAATGGATTTCACACAATCATCTCACTGCTAAAAAAAACAAATTAAGTCTAGTTGGTGTAGTTCTTCCCTCAGCTGCTCTTCGAGTGACTAATATGATCTTCGAAGTCAACTGTATCCTTTTAAAGCAAAAACAGACCTGCAAAGCAATACAGGCCAGCTCCTGAATTACAGTTAAACCATGAGCAATTTGCCATGATTTTAAAATTGTTTCAATGACATACACTTAAAGCAGCACTGGATCAATAAAAAAAAAAAAAAAAAAAAAAAAAAAAAAAAAAAAAAAATTCAACGACTAACTGAAAAGCCTGAGGTAAAAACACAAGACCTTGCAAGGATCACTTTAGAGAAGTGCTACAGCATTATTGGAAAAATGAGCAGAGCGGAGACTGAGAGCTCTTAAATCCAACAGACCCCACTCAGAAATGGCCCAGTTGCTCTGCAATTCATACTGAATCTCTCAGTCCATGACCTTGACGTCTCAGCAAGAGAAAGACCCTCATATCAAATAAGAAATAATAAAATAAACTGCACAGATGTGAGACTGGTGGCCTGCTGTGAGCAACAGGCAGGCTGAATCAGCCAATCAGACTGAAGGACATGCTGATGTAAGTTTGATAATGAAGATTCTGTGCACGACCACATCAAGAGTGCTCAGTGACAGTTGAGTCAATTATAACTTTTTCTTAAATATATTATTTTTGTTATTGTTATCTTTGAAGTTACAAAATAATAATAACAATAATAAAACAAAAAAAAGTTTAAAAATCTCTTTCCACTTAAATTGTATAATGCAGCGGTCTCACTAGTGTTTGAGCCAATAGTATCTGAATGCAGCCTTTATGATGAAAGCTGACATTGCATTGTGTCTGACATTGTTGAGCAATGCAGTCAATGAAGCTTGTGACATCGAGCCCATTAAAAAGCAATGGATGCAGCTCAAATTGCCTCTGCACTGAGTCTGCAGCCACACCCCTTTCATTTGAGCATGCAAAATTCTGTTGTATAGTGCTGCGAAAAGGGGCGGGATTAAATAAGATGATTAGACAATTAAAAAAAATTGAGCAAATGGTCCGTATTTAACATTTCTGTCCAGAGAGGTCATGTTTTGATTCTTGATTTGTCGCACGCAGTCACGTAATGCGATTTCGCAGGTCAGACTTCAAGCTTGAATTTTGCTAAGCAGCGAACTGCGAAACTTGTCACAGGAGCTTGCGTTTCTGGTCTGACACATTCACGTGCAAATGAATGGTCTATGGGGAAAAAAAAAGTCAAGTGTGACTGCAGCTTAAGTCACATTCACACTGTTTTGAACCAATCAAACTGACTATAAAATATTAATATTTCATAAAAAAAGAAAATAATGCAATGTTATTGTACTGCAAGTTTTGAATACTGTTAATTTATTTATTACAATTACAAAATTAACATTGAGTGAATATTCCACTGTACAATTGTAATAGGGCGCACGGTGGCAAAGTGAGTAGCACAACGGCCGCACAGCAAGAAGTTCGCTGGTTCGAGCCCCGACTGGGTCAGTTGGCATTTCTATGTGGAGTTTGCATGTTCTCCACGTGTTCGCATGGGTTTCCTCCGGGTGCTCCAGTTTCACCCACAGTTCAAAGACATGCAGTACAGGTAAATTGGGTAAGCTAAATTGGCCATATTGTATGTGTGTGAAAGTGTATGGGTGTTTCCCACTGATGGGTTGCAGCTGGAAGGGCATCACTGCATAAAACATATGCTTTATAAGTTGGTGGTTCAGTCTGCTGTGGCAACCCCTGATTAATAAAGGGACTAAGCCGTAAAGAAAACGAATAAATGAATGACAATTGTAATAATATTACAATAATAATCTAACTCTTACTTTAGTGAATCATTTATTCAAAACAGAAAGGAACCAAATGTCTTCATAAATGGTTCATTGACTCAAATGATTCATTCAAAATGAGTAGTTTTTCGGGAATGAAAAAGTATATATGTCCCATTACAGTGTTTCTTAACCAGGTTCCTGGAGGACCACTAACACGCCATGTTTTGCTTGTCTCCTTTGTCAAGCACATTGAAGGTCTTTCATTCTTTGCCAATGAGCTGATGATCTGATTCAGGTGTGTTTAGTTAAGGAGACATAGTTAATGTGCAGAGCTGGTGGTCCCTCAGGATCGTGGTTGAGAAACACTGTTCTATTATCACATTGTCAAACATCAGGTTTTCAGAGCACACATCTGCTATTGGTCAGACAAACTGGCAGCCATGCCCACAACCTAGATGCACCGAATGATAGGAGAAAACAAAAACATTTCCAAATTGCCAAGTCAAAGTTGAACTAAAAAAAAAAAAAAAAAAAAAAAAGAGATATAATGTATCTCTATATATAATGCAAGTTGCCGGTGGTAGATTTAATTTCAGAAGTAATTTCATTTATTTGCATTTATGGTCAGTGTCTTTATTTGTAATGCAATGAATGACACCGTTCACAGCTAATAGCCATTCAGTACAATAATTTAAACTCTGTGGCATCAATCAGTCTATAGTCCCAATCACTGGATAAATGTCATGTTCATAATAAATATGTAAATAAACATATGTAAGGGGTTACATTCTTTCGAAAAGTAGATAAAAAAATTAAATAAATAAAAAGTTATGTTTTAATCGATACAGCCTATTTTTTGTTGTGTTTGGCTTATGACAATTATTATTTATTTATTTGGTATTAAAAAAAATAAATAAATAAATAAAATAAAAAAATCACTTCTGTTTCTGCCTTTCAGTCTGAAATTGGTTTCAGATTAACACATTTTGGGCTCATTTATTGATAATGCGTAATTGATAAATCTAATAGTGGGCTTTTCTGGACTTGTTTTTGAAGCTTTGTTTGAGTATTTGTCTTTAAACACTAATAATATTGCTTACCCCCATTTTCTATGATTTTAAATACATGTACGCAGTAAACAGCTCTAAGCGAGTAAATGAGGTCGCTGTTTTTTATAATTGTCAAAGTAGTTTCAGGTGTATTTGCATAAAAATAGTCACACAGGGTCTGCTTTTAATTGTGTCTCGGAGCGGCGTCTTTCTCTCACTCCTCTGGAGATCTCATTACTCCTTCTGCAAGCTGTTCATCGCACAGACTTATCATTATAACACAGCTTTGCTCACTGATCTGAGAACTGCTCTGGTCGACCACATACAGAGCTGAAAATCATGTTGAAAGTGTTCGTTCGAGATCGGCCTCACCTATGCTGTTCATATTTATTCTCATTACGGACACATCAGATGAGTGACAACTGTGCACTTACAGTACAGCGAGTAACATTCACTAGAGACCCCTTGATTCCTGTTTTGCCAACAACAGCATCTTCTTCTAGTCAATTCCCAATTACTGTGCAGAGTTCAGAGCAGAGAGTTTATGTTAAAAAAGTTCTTTGGTACTGTAATGATTTCAGCAGATGGTAAAACTGCAAAATGTATTATGTATGTGATAAGCAATGTGCTTCTTTTTAAAGCTTATTTACTAGCAGGGTTTAAGAAACAATCGTAAAAAGAATCAATACAGTGAGTTGTCTATTGATTTCAGAACCAAGAATCAAAATCATTTACAAAAAAATAAATAAATAAAAAATGGCAATGTGGGCGATCGTCCAAGACGGCATCTTAATGGGGTGGCAAGGGGAGACAGTGAAAAAAACAAGAACAAAAGAGCCCTAGTAAAAATCATCAGTGCCCCAGTAAGCTTTGAGATAGGCCTACATTTTACTTTATGCAAATGTATTAATTTAGAGTGGTAATCTCAGAATAAACACGTTATGGGCCATTCACTTTTGGCATCTTGTGCACGCGCAAGTTTGTTATTCTCTACGTGCAACCGAAACAATGCTGGTGAAAGCAAAGTGACGCATGCTCTGGAAAAAACATTTTCGCGAGTCTCACATGTGCTGCTCCTGGTGTGAATTCTGGTTGTTTTTTCATGCACGTCAATAAAATACATGCCGCTCATGCACTGTGAAACCGGAGTAACAGCCTTATGTTATTTTTATGATACAAAAAGTAATTTTACAAAATGATGATGATGATCTTATTTTGACTAATTATGGCTGTGAGGGGCGTATATGTGGTGGTTCGCCCAGGGTGCTTTTTAAGCTAGAACCGCCACTGTACTGATAAGAGGAGGGAGAAAGGGGGGCATGGGCTAGAAATTGAAGGTGAATAGCAACAGAACACCAGCAGGGGTCACTAATGCTGAGCTCACACTGCACGATTTTGGCTACGATATTTACTGGCCGACAGTATTACGAAATCGCAGACAACAGTTTGAAACCAAATTTACAGTTCAATTTAGTCACTTAAAAAAACAAAACATTTATGGTCAGTTTTTCCTACTTTTGATAGAAGTCATCAGGAAGGTTTAATCAACACTCAAGAATGACTTTTGCTGCTTGTTCAAACTACTAATTTAAAATGAGTAAAAACAACACATTTCTTAACTTGTTATTGGGACAACCTAATTGTTTTATTTTGAATTCACTTAAATTTGTAAAAACGATTAATTTAACTTAATCAATTTGTAATGCCTGAAATGCCTGTGCTTGGCCGTGAAGGTCAGTTCAACTCACTGCCGTTTACTGAGTGTAACCACATATACAAGGACACTGGAGGTACCGAATTCCAGTGTCATGACAACCCTAGTGGGGACAACATGAAGGATTTGTTTAGAACTGTGCTTTTTACTGCGAATAAGCATTTTCTAGAAAGATAGAAAATAAATTAATGTCTTGTATTTTTCCAGAAAATACTTATTGCTGTGAAAAATTAAGTGAGTTTTTCTTAAAACAAGCTATGTAATCTATGAATAACCTTGTTTTTAGTATATTATTTAATAACATCATTTTAATTACCTCATTGAAAGATAATCTCACTCAACTTTCTGAAAACAAAATAATATTTTTTACTTGTCTAGAAAATAATTCTTGATTTAACAAAAAAATAAATAAATACCCTTAATAATGCTTTTTTCTTTCATCTTGAAGTTTTACATTAGTTTGCTTAAGTTTGACTGAAACTCTGATTTCAGGCTTTTGTCGACAATTTCACAAAAACTGTCAGTGAACGTCCCAATAGTATCTGGCTGTAGACTTGCGCATGAAAATGACATGCAGTCTCAGGGTGCTTTCATATCTGTGGTTCGGTTTATTGGGTCCTGACCAAGGGCAACAAATGATAGACTGTAGCATTTTCTGCCGTTTTTGGGTCCTTTTCACACCACACTGATTGCTTTGGTCCAAACCAGTTGAAAAAAAACCCCAAAATGCAGCCATGACAAAATCCACTTCACTCATTAGCCAGATGGTATTGAATGTATATCCTAAACTGCTTTTCGATTGGTCAGAATTAAATACCAATGGAACTCCTGCAAGTAAACAAACCGGCAGGCACAGAACGTCGCTTTTTACTATGGAGGAACGACTGCACTGGCTGATTGTATCCCTGGTCATAGTATACTATATCGTTTGTATCCATTACTTTAGACAAACTATACATTTTGAGAATGAAGTGCGGCTGTGGCTGGTAAAAAAAATGTTTTAATGCATTGCAAACGGCGAAGGCGCATCGCAAGTCACTTCAGGAAGCGGCATGAATTAATTTTGCTAAACTGCAACATGGTCATCTTCTGGAAACATTACCAATGATCCATCAGGTAATGTTTTATTCCTCTCTCTCTCTCTCTCTGCATTTTCCCTCCACATCCCATAATGCACAGCACACTGGGCTACAGGCAGCTGGATAAGTCCAAAAGGGAGCAGTACTTTTTGCAGTTGGGTCTGTTCTAGTTAGGATCATGTTCTCACCACAAACGAACCGCTCCAGGGTTCGTTTGAAAGCATATCAAGACAACCTCTTCAAGGAGGTCTCGGTACGTTTTTTTGGTCCCCGTTTGGTGCGCATTCGAGTGCGATTGCTACATTCACACCTGCCCGAACAAACCACATCAAGAGGGAAAACGAACTCTAGTGCAGACAGAAAAGCATTGTCTGCAGTGTATAGGCATGCAGCACCTCTTACAGAAAAAACAACAACAATGAAAACTGTAAAAAAATCTAGTTCGGCTCTATCTTTTATGTTGGCTCAGATGTGTTGAAGTCAGTACCTCAGTCAGTGAAAGTCTTCCTGGGAAGGTTTCCTGGTGACCTGCTTCTCATTCCTGTCCTGCTGTCCTCCTCAAAGCTCCCCATTACTGCATCCCGTCATCCATCCTGTGTGTCAGAGGAAGAGCGGGGGGATAATGTGAGCCATACATCAGTTTGCAGACTCTGTGTTGTGAGCAGAGATGCCCTTGTCAGAGACCTGGACCTGGAACTGTCCTCTTCCGCTAAATTGAAAGCTGTCTCTCTGCTTTAGTGTCCTCTGGGTGTTTAACAGCTCCGGGAGTGAAAACATTAACATTTTACAACTTCTGCTTTTATCCTGCAAGGCCAGACTACACAACACATCTCTTTTTACTTCTTCTCTAATACATATCTCGTCTGACAGAAGACCGACAAGATGCTTTTAAGGGGTTTAAGACACAGTAAAACCTGTATTTGTATTTTTGTAATGTTTTATTATATAAGGAATAATTGTCATTATATTTAAGAACTAGGATAGTCTGGGTTTAGAAGAAATTAAATAAAAATACTCCTGTCATGAACACTCTTGGGATTTAATATGGTAATGAATATGTATATGGCATTGTTGATGTAATTGGTCTTGGTGGTATAGATCTGCTACGCTGCTGCTGCTTTGATTGTTATGGCGGAGCAAGTACCGAGACCTGCTACTGCCAGTATATACAGTACACAGACATGCACAATATGCATGTTACCCCCCATAGCAGAACTACATACAGTTGGATCTGGGGTGGAGGAGGGTCTTCGAAAATGCACCGAAGCTACATTGTATATAACGATGATATTGTATATAACATGATATTGTGTAGTCCTATAAGGTGATGAAGCTGCTGACATTATGCAAGCCAAAACCATGCGCTCTATGTAGATTATAAATAAATCCAGGACGCACATTTGCTATTATCCTTTGCAAGTCATCTGTCCTTATGCCTTCGTTAATTCAGTTCTACAGCCTAGCACCTCAAATTTAATACCTGAAAGTGTCACAAGTTTAGATGCTATTACAAATGTCTAAAAATATATTTTATAATGAATTACAACTATTAAAAACCGGAACTAAGCTGAAGGAAAGGGAAAGTGCTAAACTCTTATTAGCGATGTATGATTTTTATTTTATTTTTTTTGTTAGACTACTCATTTCAACAGGAGTTAATATTTTTACAGTTCGAATTGTTGACTGACTAGTAGTTTATCACGTTGGAACAAAGAATTGACTGAACTACAGAGAAAGTCATATTCTGTGGACACAAAAGAACTAGTGACACCATCTGCTGTGTTGATCTGTCCTGACATTGAGGTACAAAGTATAAACCTATATAATATTAGGTGACTATTAAACTGCTAAAGATTTAAACTAATAAAAATTGTGTGGCCAATAACAAATATTTATATAAAGAATTTTATTTATTACTTTTTTTAGATTTCTATTTTTTAAAAACACACATACAAATGACCCATCAGCCTGCACGCGCATAGTTTCTTGCAAGACATTTTACCTATGTACAAATGCACCTGCTACATTTTTAAATAAATAAAATAAAAAAAAGTAAAAAACCTAAATTAATTATTTTTTCATAACCAAAGTAATGAAAATAAACAAGCAGACAACAAACAAATAAATAAATAAATACAATTATCTGCTGAATCAATCAAAAAAAGCTACAGATTGTTTGACATTTAAAAAAAAAATGAAATATTATATAATAAAATGTTTTGAATTATGACTCAATAGTATCTGCAAATAAATAAATAAAGTTTATTTGTTAAAAACATTTAATACAATAAATAATACTTAGCATCAAAACAATACAATAAATTAAATATAAAAATCAGTACTATAATATAATAAATATATATATTTATATAAAATATTTTATTTAAATAAGAGACTGATTACTTGGAGAAAAATATTAATTACATATATTAATATATAAAATATTTATTAAATCCACTTTATAAAATATTTTAATTCCTATTTATCTATATAATAATTTATAATTTGTTTCTAATAGAATTGTCATACAAAATGTATTTATTTTATTTAATGTACTTAATTACTATTTATTTAAAATAATGTGTTTTCACAATTAATTAATTTCATTCATACATTCATTCATTGTGAATGATAACGCACATTATTTTTAGTAAATAGCACAAGTTGGCAAAGATCCATTATTTTTACTTTATTATAATAAAATATGCGTTTCATTTTCATTTATTGTCCAAAAGCCAAACTCTGCATGGCCCTCTTTACCAACTGAATGCATGAATGGAAGATAGTAAGAGAGTCTTCAGTTTTGGCTGTTTTTTAATTGGCTACAATACAAAAAAATAATAACAATAATAAAAAATATATAGAAGAGCTGGCCACCCACCACTTTGTTCACAGTCTGAGACAGAAAGTGTGAATTCTCAGGACACCTATTTCAGTGATACCTGTCAACCAGCAGGAGCATTTTATGCGTGGTATTTAAAAGAAAAAAAAAAAAAAAACACCCATTAAACAGCTTCTCCTATCACCGTTTAATGTGCAGAGACAAGTCTAAGTAAGCCTTTTGTAGGCTGATTTCCCCAAAGACTGTAAACACTGGAACTCCATGGAGCTTTCAAAACATGCTGCACTTGTTTGTGCCTCCTACATGTTAATTCGCCACTCAGCCAATGGCCCAAAATACCTGCTTTTCACATTAGCACAGACATATATGGTGCATTTTGTGTTTTCAAAAAACAACTTTAGAAACCGTTTTATTAATAACACAAATTATAAATGTATAATGCATAAAACATCTATTTAGGGACATTATCTCTTAAAAATATTAACTTCAAGACTCCTACTGACATATTTTTGATTGTCTTCACCTCTTGGGTCATTCATTCAGCTTCAATTATCATGAAATAATTATGTTCTGTTATTTGTGTTTACTCTGCTAATGTACTGTATACAGCAGGGGATCTTAAACTCAAGTTGGAGCTAAAATCTGCAGGACACCGGATCTCCAGGACTGTCTCAACACACCTGCAAGGATGTTTCTAGAAAGCATAAAGCTGCGGTCACACTAGAGTTTGAGCATGCGAAATTCTATCGTATGGCGCTGCAAAAAGGGCCAGGATTAAAAAAAGATGATTAGACATTTTAAAAAGCAAGCGATTAGTTCATATTTTAAATTTCTGTCCAGAGAGGTCATGTTTTGATCCTCGGTTGGTGTCATGCAGTCAAGTGATACGATTTCGCAGGTCAGAGTTCACCGAGCTTGAACTTTACAATGCAGCAAACTGCGAAACTTGTCGCACAAGCTTGCGTTTTCGGTCTGACGCATCTGCGTGCGTATGAATGGAAGTCTATAGGGAGAAAAGTCCAGTGTGACCGCAGCTTAATAAGAGCTTGATTAGCGAGCCCAGGTGTATCTGATTGGGTTGGAGCTTTGAAAAAAAAAAAAAAAAAGGCAGGACACCGGACCTCCAGGACCAAGATTGAGAACCTCTGGTATTCAGTATTCCATTTTTCTTTATTAGTAGGAATTTCAGTAATAATGCATTTTGTGTCTGTCCCTAGATTCTGTTATACTGGTTATATATATATATATAAAAAAAACATAATAATTTCTAAAGCGCTGACAGAAAAAGCATGTGACTTAAGTCTTTGGTTCTCATCCACGTTACTGGAGGACCACCAGCAGTCCATGTTTTGGAAGTCTCTGTTTCCGTCACACCCATTTCAAGTCTTTCAGTCTCTGGTAATGAGGTGATGATCTGAATCAGGTGTGTTTGGTTAAGGAGACCTGGCCTGTTTCTCAGTATGCATTCTTCAGCGGTCTTGGGTCCTCGTGTCATCAACTGCCAAAGTTCAGTTCCAAAACTTAAGACAAGAACTACTACAACTACTACTACTACTACTACTACTACTACTACTACTACTACTTATAATAATAAAAAAAAAAAAAACAACAACAACAACAATTACTATTAGACTAATTACTGAAGGATCATGTGACTCTGGAGACTGGAGTAATGAAGCTAAAATTTATCTTTATAGTCACTGGAATAAATTATTAAATTAAATAATAAACTACTTTTGTATGCACCACTTTTTATACTGGAATAACATTTCACATTTTTACCATTTGTTATGCATTTGATTAAATACATGCAATTTAAATCATTTAAAAAATGTATTAATTTTTACATGCAAATACAATTTAATTTTAATAAAAAAAAAAAAAAAAATTAAAAAAAATCTGACCCCAACTTTTGAATGGTAATGTGTGTGTAGAATTTTTTAGTTATGTTTAATTTTTATTATATTATATTATATTATATTACAGCATCTGGTTCTTGAATCTGATTGGCTGATAGCTGTGCAATATTCTGCAATAATAAGCTAATCTAACTCACTACATTTTGACAAATATTGTAGCTATCGGACAACAATGTATTTTTGAGGCTTTTAAGCAACAATGTAATTGTTTAGATTGCAACTCTGCAGTTTATAAGGATAGTGCCTATTTTAAAATATGTTTGCATAATTTTGGAGATTCAAAGCAGACAAATACTGCAACAGAGAAATACTGGGATATCTCTGTAGCCTGATGAAATTTCATGCCGTTCAGCCTTATATCTTAAAATGTGAGCAAAATCCTCAGTTTTGTCATTACTTTAGACATTATGCTAGAGAATCATTCAAATACTCGCTGTAAAGTGACATTGGTGAATTAGCAACAGTTTCTGCTATTCTGACTGTCAGCTGCAGATGTGAAGGAATGGCGAAAGTAGTTTCTCATACAAAAGTGTTTGAGACTTTCCGCATTAGATTTTCTTTTTATTTACACGATTATGCAGCTGAAATTGTATTAACGTAATATCACACGGCTGAGATATATTTGACACTATTGGTGGGCACTAACGCACTTACAGCCAAAAATCGCACTGCTACGAGTGTGATATTGCTCATAAAACAGATGTATTCTATGCAAATAAAAAATTTAAAAAAACACATTCTTCAGAAGAATTAAATATAATAGGAAATACTGTGAACATTTTCTTGCGCTGTAAAACATTCCTTGGGAAATATTTAAAAAATAATTACAATTTTACAGGAGGACTATATTTATATAAGAGAAAAAAATGTATATACACATCTATGAATAAACATTGAAATAATAAATACTTTTAGCATCAGTACGACACTACGGCTGAATAATACCATGCTTTTAACTGTACCGTTACCTCGCCTCCTCTCACTACTGGCTCTGAGCACAGGACTCAGCAGGTTTACTGCATTAGTTGGTGATCTTGGAGGAAGCAGATTGTGCAATGATTCATTGGTTTGCGCTCACTGTGCGTTTCCTCCTATGACTTCATCATTGAACTGCATCATGTGTAAAAAACATAAGCAAAAACACAACCCATCCCAACCAACTTGCTAATATAAATTTCCTATTTGTTTCATTGCACCACATGCAAGCTATGGGCGAATTTGCAGCGACAGCGTTTATAGAGTCTCCAGCGAGGTTTTAAATAAGATCTTCTCCTTCTAGATGAGTGCAAGCAGAAGATGCTTGTTTATGAATGCATTGGAGCTAAACAGCTGAAGCCTGGCTGAGCCGGATCTCTCTTCGCAAACACGCTGGAAAAAACAAATTAAAAAACGCCTTGAGAACACACAGGTGGCCTTATAAGAAGTGCTTACTGTTGGATAGCTTCTTGCTATAGTCTTGTCCGTCGCGACTCTCTCTCTCTCTCTCTCTCAGGACTACACGAGCAATAAATACTTGAAAAGGAAAGAAATGGAGTGGCTTTCACTGCAGATGAGAGAGGGGGAAAGAGCGAATGCGTCACTGAACAGCAGTAATGTTTATTTTCTAGAGTTGTGAGCTTTTGAATTAGCTTCAGACAAGCTTGATCGCTTTGAGAAGCATTCAGAGATCAGCTGAAGTGTTGTGTATTTTATAACGTAATGATTGGACCGCATAGCATACATCCTATTGTGAAAGAGTGTTAAAGTGTAGAGCTTTAAGAAAAAAAAAACATCATAGGACGTTAATATTACGTTTTAGGTTGCCAGCAACTAAGAGCAATTATATTTTGACGTCCAATAATGACATAAAATGACGTTGATATTTGGTTGATTTTAGATTGTGTTGGAAAGTGACCAAAATCTAACGTCAAGCCAACATCTTAAATCATATTGACATCAAATACTGATATTTATTTGTCAGGTATGGCAACCAAAATCCAACCTCTGATAGACGTCATAGTGGTAACGTCAACACAACGCCAAGCTGTAATATCATTAGACACTGATATTTCAAAAAGTTACGAATTGCCGTGAGATTGTTTTGATTTAGTGGCTAATTTGTACGATCTAATTCGTACAATTTAGTATGATTTGCTCATTCCCCAATGACGGTTGGGTTTAGGGGTGGGGTTAGGTGCCACGCCTCCTTTTTAAAAATCTTACAATTTCGTACGAATACGAAATACGAGTACGAATAAGCAACTAAACTGACAAAACGTAAAATACTTACGTTTTCTCGTGAGATCAGGCTGGATATTTGGTTGTTTTTAGATTGCGTTGGAATGTAACCAAAATGAAACATCTGTCTGATGTTGGACATTGATGTCGACCTGACGTTGGGTTCTGACATCAACCCAATTTTCATTTACAATCAAAATGTAACATCCTATGACACTGGGATACAACGTCAATGTGACGTCATGTTGACGTCCTGTGCCTGCTGGGAAATTCTCTGGTTAAAATTAGAAAAACTGTTCCAGTTCTCTTTAGCTTGAAGGCGTAGGGCTAAGGAGAAGGGGTAGATGCCCCTTCGAACTGAGATTTTTCAGGAGCACACTCGAAACCAAGGGGTAAGAAAATTTCCTAGAAAACACTGTCATGTTCGTGTCTTATAATAATGACGCCAAGTTGGAACAAGTGACTTCTTTATTTATAAGTGCAGTCTGCCTCATGCTGTATTGTTCTAGCGCTCGCTCATATATCATATAACCCCTTACAAAACCTCTTGTGCCATCTAGTGGCCACACACACATACCATACAATTACAACAAACACCAGCTACAACGACAGCAGAGCTGTACTCAGAAGATTTACAAATTAGTATTTTTGCCATTATTACGAATTTTTACAACAAACAAAGCATGTGATTTAATATATTCATAATGTCGTTCATGCTTTAAAATAAATAAAAACGCTTAAAAAAATAAATAAATAAAAAATAAATTGGCTTTTTAAAAAAAAAAAAAAAACAAACAAAAAAAAACTTTAAAATCTATAATCCATCGTAATAACTCCTGTGTATAGTAGTCCCACAACATTCTGACACTCGAATACCCTGTTGGAAAAGTCTAGTGGCTGGGAATGAGCTTTTTACAGTGTCTGGTATAACAATGTACTTTTTTGTGTGTTTACATGATGACTATGGCCACTGTGTAAATGCACAGTTACGATCCTATTGCCACATAAAAAAAATAACACAACTGGAATAACTACAGCAGTCGCGATCTGATCTCATATGAAGCAAGAGATCACGATGACATATGATGATGTGTGCAGGTGCTGCAGTCCTGTCCCATTTCTTAGGGGTACATTTTCCCATTTCTTCCTCTTTACTTGGGCAGACTAGACGGAAAAAAATAAAATAAAAAACAATTATGTTTAACAGAGCAAGGAAATTTTCACAGTATCTCTGATATTTTTTTCTTCTGGAAAAAGTCTTATTTGTTTTATTTCGGCTGGAATAAAAGCATTTAAAAAAAAAAAAATCAATTTTAAGGTCAAAACGATTAGACTCTTTAAGCTATATATATTTTTTTCTACAGTCTACAGAACAAACCGATTCTCCGTTAAACAGAAATTAGGGAAAAAAATATATAAACAAGGGGGCAATTAATTCTGACTTCAACTGTACTTGCTCGCACATGGAAGTTAAACAATATAATAAAAATACCTGCAGTCTTTCATGGTCATCCATTAATAGGTGCAGAAATGCAAACCTGTCATCATTTAGTTAATATGATAAATGTTATTGAGAATCATTCAACATCCCTCAAAAAAAGTTTCAATAATAAATTTTATGTACAATAATAGAATTAAATATATAATATTGGTTCAGCGTATTATCGAACATAACCAACCCCCCCCCCCCCCCGATCATCAATGTATAATTCACACCCTGCTGTAGACCATTGTCAATCAATCTCCTCTGTGCCGTGTCTCCTGTACAGTACAGAATGCGTTCAGCTTGCCAAATTTAGATAAATCCTTGATCACTCGCAGTGTGACTCTGAAGTGCTGTACTGTATGTTTACAAGTTTTCTTCCAAACAAACCCCAAAATGTCAACGAAACAATCACCGTCAAAGGTACCCACAGTAACACCCCAAAAGGCAGAGGAAGATGCTAACCATCGCACAAAAAGTTGAACTTCTGGACATGCTAAAGGAAGGTAGAAATTACGCGAGTGTTTAAACGAGAGAAAGTTTGAAAATGTTATCTGAGAATGTATCAAGTGTATAAAGAGAGTTACAGCCTTAAAAGGGGACCTATGGTAAAAAAAAAAATCTACTTTTCAAGCTGTTTGGACAGACATGTGTGTAGGTATGGTGTATAGACCGTCATATTGGGGTGATATAAGCACACCCAGTGCTTTTTTTCAATTTAACAAAATAAAAAAACGGTGGACCAATTGGAGCAGTTTTCAGATCGACCGCAACTTTACGTAGGAGTGTGGTCCCCCCACCCACAAATATTGATTGACAGGCACGTCATCATATCCTCAGTTTGTTGATTCACGTCCGCCATTTTCAGAGTGAGTCGAAGCGATATCACTAAAGGAACACCCTTGCTCTATTTTTAGATGCAAGGCTCATTGGGCTCAACACAAGATCAATATTCTTCACACTATCGCTCTAATTGGAATTATTGGTTGTATCTTTAGGTAGGTTTGCAAACATGTGTACTTCTCATTGAGTCTACCTTATACATCAGCCGTTTGCATTTCTCGCGATCACAGAAGCTCCCTGTGAACTTAACTAGGTGCTGCTGTACCTGACGCTGTGCCATGCATTTTAGAATTCTAAACATAGGTTTCTATCAGGGTACACACAACGGCGCTTCAAGACGATTCAGGACACTTCATGTTTCTGCCGCGCCACAGAGTGTGTCTGGTGTGCCGTGTCGCAGCTTCGAACGGCACATCCGGTGCCTCAGTCAAAGTTAATTCAGTGTGCGTGGTTATTAGTCTCAGTGTACAAGCTCGGTACTTGAAACTAGCACACAGTTGGCTGTAAAACTATACAAAGACACAAATGATTTTGTACTCTCTGCTTGGTCTGTGTCAGAGTCGTATACGTACGACTGATTGCTGATTCTCTCATTCCTGCTCCTTCTCTCAGTCTGCCTGTCTGACTCTGTTGCAAACACAGAGCGGGTGAGCTCATGGCTCCGCCCCCTTGTTCTACATGTGAAGCAACACACCCCTAAATCAGCAAACTGTGGACACACCCCCAACATGACACTTTTTAACACATTATAATAAAAATATATGAATTGTGTTTTGAACTGAACCTAAACTGGCACACTCAGAAGAACCATAATATTAATATTAAATCATAAAAAAAAAGAGGTAAACTATGTTCCCTTTAAAACATTTGTAAGAAATAAAGCGGATTACTTCGCGGATTTCATCTATTGCAGGCTATTTTTAGAACTTTTCCTCTGCTTTTCCATGTCAGAGGTAACTGTGGTGCTCAAAGAGTCTGAAATGCAATGATTCATTGGTTTGCGCTCATTGTGCGTTTCCTCCCATGACTTCATAACTGAACCGCATTATATTTAAAACACAAGCAAAAACACAAGACGCCCCCAACCAGCCTGCTTTTATAAATCTCCTATTTGTTTCATTCCACCACATGCAAGCTATGGGCGAACTTGCAGTTTGATTGAACTTATTTGATATAAGTTGAGATGATTATTAAAGTTAAATTGATTCAACTGAAATAAAAAAAAAAAACTTTAGGCAGCAATCAATTTCACACAGTAAACAGAATGAGGGTGAGTAAAAACTGTAAACATCATCGCTGGGTGAACTATCCCCTTAATATTGCCATTGCTTTTCCATGTCAGAGTTAAATATAGAGCTCAAAGCATCTGAAAAATGACACCATGATTGTACTTCATCTTTTGGACAGGTAATTATGCGCTTTAATTTGTTTGGTGGAGTTTGTTAAAGCAATTAAGTATTTAGATTGTGTAGCTTAACAGCTCAGCGTTAACAGCAGCTTCGTTCTAACAACAAACATGCACTGTTTACATTTGGTCTTATGATAAAGTTGTCTCTATGGAATAAATCCTCACTTAATTATTAAAAATGTCGATGTGTTGTTGTGAGCAGATCACACTCACCAGTCTGTAGTTTTGTATGCCTGCTGAAGGCTTGATTTGGTTCAGGTGTGTTTGATTAGGTTGAAGTGACGCTGCGTTCAGGTCTTCCTGGCAGGTTCTTCTTATATACGAGGTGCCAAGTTGTCATTATGATGTCAGGTGTGTTCAAGGCACTTTGGTAGGAACAAGATGGGCATGAGCAGTAAACAAGGTGCATTTATGTGTTGTAGCTTTTATCTGTTCTTATTCAGTTTATTAATGCGCTGATAAATGAATTGTGAACTGTGAAGCAAATTATTAATTTACTGTCTGTACAGATGGTTTACACCACTGTGTCAGACATGTTATTTCACAGACATACTGCCAACTCAGAAACTCAGGTGTTGAACGAAATTTATTGTATCCTACTCACAATCATGGCTTCATGTTGATGTTCCATAGATATTTACAGTAGATGTCGCTTACCCTGACGTTGTCAATTGGAAGGAATGTGTCAATACAGCCGCCATTTTAGTACACGGTAGCGCTCCTTTGAAATGAATGCAGGGCCAAGCTGCAGTGGAGGACTGTGGCCATCCAGAGCCAGAGGTATACGCATACATATATCTATGATTGGGAGTTTTCTTCCCGCAGGTGGTCATTATGCAAATATTTTTTTTATATTATGAAAATAATCATTTTACATCACTTTTGATGAATCAGTGACCGCACGGGCATTCTTTACAAAGAGCATGTGTTTGTGTGCATAGAAATGCACTATCCACCCTCCCTGTTAAATCTGTTAAATCCGTGTCCTGAAACACACCCCCTCTCCTGCTTTCACTTCTCATTCTAACAGAGGGAGCGATTCATTTGCGAATGAATCTCCATTATGAACGACTTGTTCACTTATTAGTCGAAAATAATACAAGTTTCTGGCACCGCAGAGTATTTTTGCTATATTTCTTTTGCATTGTTTGCTGATTTTATTCAACAAAACAAGCATAAGCCTAGTATTTAGTGGAAGTTGGTGCTATTTTGCTATATAGTCTGTGCAGTCAGTTATTATCATCAAAAACATGACTTGTTTAGCACAAAAGTTCATAACATACAAAAACGTAAAAAACGAAATCTTACCTATGAAATGTTCTGCCCTTGTGCTTTGTTTTCTTTGTTTGCTCGTTACTAAGTCCAGCATCTTCACGTTTGCACACTGTCTTGACTAGTGCGGTTGAATGACATTTGTGCTGGGAGCACTGTACAAATGTGGCGGCGCTATTGATGCTCAGGGTTTGTATGCAATATCTAGTGTATATATCTATGTTGATGTTCATGTGCTTTTATCTTTCAGCAATCTTTTAGACAGCATTGCTTGAAAGCACAATTGTTCTCTACTGAAAAGAAGATCTTGACGATCAGAGTTGGGAAACCCTTGTTTAGATAAAGACTTTCAATAATAACCTATAGCCTGTATAAAGCGGTGGCACAATGGCTCAGTGGTTAGCACTGTCGCCTCACAGCAGGAAGGTCTCTGGTTTGAGTCCCGACTGGGCCAGTTGACATTATTTGCATGTTCTCCATGTGCTGGTGTGGGTTTTCCACCGGGTGCTCCAGTTTCCCCCACAGTCCAAAGACATGCGCTATAGGTGAATAAAAAAAAAAAACTAAATTGGCCATAGTGTTTGAGTGTTGTGTGAATCTGAGAGTGTATAGGTCCATCCGCTGCATAAAACATATGCTGGAATAGTTGGCGGTTCAGTTCACTGGGGCAACCTCTGAAATAGAGACTAAGCTGAAAGAAAATGAATGAATGAATGAATGAATGAGACTATATAAAACAATAAAAAAAATCTAAATGAATAATTATTTAGTACACTATTCATGGTTTTAGAAAAGGAACATTCTCAGAACAACGTTCTGATAACATTCTCTAAAAAAGTTCTGAACAAACTCTTATCCAGTAAAATTAAAGTAATGGCCTGGTCAATAATGTTTAATTAATGAAAGCCACACACGTACACACACAAAAAAAATGCACCTTCAAATATATATATATATATATATATATATATATATATGTAATGTAATGTGTATTTATACAGTATAGCGCATTTATTGTGTATGGCCATACACCCAAAGCGTTTCACAATCATGAGGGGGGTCTCTCCACACCACCACCAGTGTGCAGCATCCACTTGGATGATGCGACGGCAGCCACAGGATAACAGTGCCAGTGCGCTCACCACACACCTGCTATTGGTGGAGTGGAGAAACAGTGATACAGCCAATTCAGTGGATGGGGATGATTGGGAGGCCATGATCGTACAGCCGATTGAGGGACTTTGGCCAGGACACCGGGGTTACACCCCTGCTCATTTACGAGAAGTGCCATGGGATTTCGGTTTAACGTCTCATCCGAAAGACCGTGCCCACTGACAGTGTAGTGTCCCATTCACTTTTACTGGGGCATTAGGACTCACACAGGTTGAGCGCCTCCTGTTGGCCTCTCTATTATTTATATACACACAGTTGAGGGGGAAATTAAAACTATACTGAAATGAAATTATGAACTAAAGTTGCAGGAGTTAATTTTCTTTTTATTGTTCAGTATGTTCAGTATGTTACATAACTGCCCCCTGCTGGTCATGTCTTTCTTGTGACCATTTTGTGTGGTACCAGGTAACACTGCAGCACTGCGTGTTCATCTATCCATCCATCCATAGTATTATTACTAGTTTTTGAATGTCATTCAAAAACATTCCCATTCCAATTAATACTTTCAGAATGATAAAATGGAATGTTCCCTTAATATTTAATAAGCTTTTACATCCAGAACACAACTCTTCTAGGACACTAGCTACCCAGCTCCACATGTGATGTCATCAATGTTATATAGAAAACAATATTGCTTGTTTTTTAATCTCTTTCACATAAAACACATCACACAACATTGTAGAAAAGAGAAGAAAACTTGTATTTTATTGTTTTGATCTTCCTGGATTATCATGTTTGAAGTATTTTACAACGTGTTTTTTTTTCTACAATAAGACCTCTTAACATTATATTCATATTTTCATTAATTTAAAATCAAATATTTTGTACATGCTTAGGGAGGAACATTCCCTGGTCTGATGGCATAAAGATGGAGAAAGGCACATGAGTTCTTGAGTGAACACATTGTGTTGTGCATCAGCAATTAAGTCTGTAAATTAAAGAAAGAAAATACTCAATAGCTAAAAGAGCTGAAACTGGTGTCCGATTGAAGTCTATCCTACTTTCTGTTTTTGTAGCACTTAGGATACCCATTAAAGTTTCAATGTGGATATTCAATTATCCAAAGCAATTCACAGCCTGAAGAAATAAGTGTTGATATGGCAATTGATAAGTAATAAATCTCAAGACTTTGCTCAGTGGGCTTTGCAACTTTTGCTGCTTGTTTCTTTGTTTATCCTCAGCTCTTTCATCATTTCTCTCAGAATTTTCTCCCAAATCCGCTGGAAGTCTTTAAAGTGGAGCAAGTCTTTCTTTTGCTTTAGCTGCTCGCTCGACAGTAAATACGTCCAAAGACAATATTTCACCTTTGGACGTCTATATTGAGAGTGTTTTCCCCTGAAAGAGTTTCTTGCGTGAGTGAGTCTGAACCCCAGACTCTATGGCTGCTCTCCAGCTCAGGTTATTTAGTTTTCAGCTTGGATGTTTCTCAGTGTCTGGGGTGTTTTATCCAGTTCCGAATCATCCATTTCTGCCCTGAGCAGCGCTGGACCACCAATCGCAGGCCAAAGTTTGCATCTTTTGACATTTCAACCTCCAAACAGCGTCCCGTGTCTCGACTTATGATAGGGCCATTCTGAAAAAACAAAACAAAGATAATTGTAAATATACAGTATTTCACATCAAACACTAGATCAGTTAGTGTTCATTTCTTTTTTATATTCAATAAGAATGCTTAAAATGATTGTTTCAAGTGACATTAATTTTACATTAATTACAATTTACATATGTTGCAAAATATTTATATTTGAATTAAATGCTGGTTCATTTATTTATAGCACTTTTATTATTGTTTTCTTTTATTACTGCATTTCAGTTAAGTTTTATTTCACTAATTCATTTATTTTCCTTTGGCTTAGTCTCTTTATTCATCAGGGGTTGCCACAGCGGAATGAACCACCAACTAATCCTGCATATGTTTTACACAGTGGATGCCCTTCCAGCTGCAATCCAGTACTGGGAAACATCCAGAGTAGGGGTGTCAAAATTAATTGTTTCATCAGTGCACCCCGATGCAGATGTGAACAATTCGGTATCGTTCATTAATATATCATTCATTCATTCATTCATTCATTCATTTATTCATTTTCAACTGCTTTTCCGGGGCCGGGTCGCGGGGGCAGCAGTGTTAGGAGAGAACCCCAGACTTCCCTCTCCCCAGACACTTCCTCCAGCTCCTCTTGGTGGATCCCAAGGTGTTTCCAGGCCAGCCGAGAGACATAGTCCCTCCAGCATGTCCTGGGTCTTCCCCGAGGCCACCTCCCGGTGGGACATGCCTGGAACACCTCCCTAGGTAGGCGTCCAGGAGGCACATGCAACAGATACCCGAGCCACCTCAGCTGACTTCTCTCGATGTGGAGGAGCAGCAGCTTTACTCTGAGCTCCTCCCGGGTGACAGAGCTCCTCACCCTATCCATAAGGGTGCGCCCTGCCACCCTGTGAAGGAAACTCATCTCGGCCGCTTGCATCCGAGATTTTGTCCTTTCGGTCGTGACCCAAAGAGTAGAAATGCAGATTGACCGGTAAATCGAGAGCTTTGCCTTTCAACTCAGCTCCTTCTTTACCACATTGGACCACATTACTGCTGCCGCTGCACAAATCTGCCTGTCAATCTCATGTTTCATCCTTCCCTCACTCGTGAACAAAACCCCAAGATACTTAAACTCCTTCATCTGGGGTAAGGACTTTCCTCCATCCTGGAGATGGCAAACCACCTTGTTTTGGTGAAGCACCATGGCCTCGGATTTGGAGGTGCTGATTCTCATCCCACCCCGTCACACTCGGCAGCAAACTGCCCCAGTGCATGCTGAAGGTCTATGTTCGATGAAGCCAACAGAACAACATTGTCTGCGAATAACAGAGATGAGATCCTGTGGTCCCTGAACCAGACCCCCTCCAGCCCAAGGCTGCGCTTTGAAATTCTGTCCATAAAAATTATGAACAGAATTAGTGACAATGGGCAGCCCTGCCGGAGCCCAACATGCACTGGAACCAATTCTGACTTATTTCCGGCAATGTGAACCAAACTCCTGCTCTGTTCATACAGGATGAGGCATCCCTTAACAAAGTGCCTCTGACCCCATTCTCCCAGAGCACCCTCCACAGAATGCCTTCTCCAAGCTCACGAAACACATGTGGACTGGTTAGGCATACTTCCTTGAACCCTCGAGCACCCTGGTGAGGGTATAGAGCAGGTCTAGTGTACCACAGCCCGGACGAAAACCACAATGTTCCTCCTGGATCCTAGGTTCATTAATATATCATCACCGGTTTTTACATACTGACGTCATTTATTTTATAAGCGCTATGTCGCGGTAGAATACTGTTTAAACGACATGATGACGAGTAAATTAAATGCTCTAACTACTTAAAAAGCTTAAAAAGTCTTTCACTGACACTGAAGTACAGCAGAACCAAGAGACACTATTTCACTGCAAGGGAGAAAATGAAAGCTCTTTCTCTCTACCTCTGTTTCTCTCTCTCTCACTTTAGACATTTGAACTGCTGGCAAGTTTGTAAGATAATTTTTCGCTCCTCTATCGCTATTAAAATGATACTTGTACTTGTACAGCGAATTATTTTTTTTTATTTATTTTTTATTTATTTATTTTTTTTTTCTCCACAGCGTCTATCACAGATCAGCTATGATAGCTGCGCAATGTGCGTTTTATTAAGTGCATATATACTGTTACTGCGCATTCTTTAGTGTTCGCATCATTCATCGGTCAATAGTGCTGACAGTTTTAGAGCCAATCGCAGGCCTTTCTGTTGAGCATGTGAACACAATGACCAATAATAGGGATCTTAGAACATGCTCGACAATGCTCAAAAAGCGGAATATTATTTACATTAATTGATAAAGAACTACATGAAGTAAAGTAAAGTAAAGTAAAGTAAAGTAAAGTAAATGTGACACTAGACTGGAAGGCTGGTGTAATGCTGAATATCCAATTAATAATAGGACAAATTTACATTTTAAAATATAAACAAAACAGAAAAGAATAAATTAAATTCATAATAGTATTTCAAAATATGATTAATATTATGTTAATAATTTGTTAAGCACAAGTTATTTATTTAACCTCAAAATCATCTTACAGAACTTAATTTTTACTACCAAAATATGATATAGTGAATAGAGGTGATAGAAAAATAATAAAATGAAAAAGATATGATAAAGATTGAAAGACTGCAGTACTATGTCATTTTTGGGTCTAGGTTATAAAATGTAAATGTACAAATGGAATCAAACATATATAATGTCAAAGATGCCAAAAGGATAGAATATGTCTCATGTGAAGCTCATGTGTCTCATGTAAAAAGAAGAGATAAGTAAAGAAGAAATAAGTTTAAGTAATAAACGAATGATGTGTGTAATAATGGGGTGGGGGAAATAATAAGCCTGTGCTTCATCCAACTCCATTTCGTCCATGTTAAAGTTTATTTTTTGTTAAAGAAACATGAAACAAAAGCATGAAACAAAAATTTTTATGTATGATTTTTCTGTTTGAAATTAAATCAAATCAAATCAAATCAAATCAAATCAACCCGGACTGGGTCCACTACGAGGCATGAGAGGCCTAACACCACAAATAAATCAAAAACAAACAATCCAAAAAAAAAAAAAACAATGGCTGGAAGTGTAAAAAATTGTGTTATTTATTTAGGATGTGAAAATAATGTCCAGTGCAAATTGGATTTTTCAACACATTTCTAAACATATTAGTTTTAATAACTTATTTCTGATAACTGATTTATTTTCCCTAATATAAATGTAGTAAAATTATATTTAACTAGATATTTTTCAAGACAGTTCTTTACAGCCTAAAGTGACATTTAAAGACTTAACTAGGTTCGTTAGGTTAATTAGACAGGTTAGGGTATTGTATAACGGTGGTTTGTTCTGTAGACTATCAGAAAAAATATAGCTTAAAGGGGCTAATAATTCTGACCTTAAAATGGATTAAAAAAAATTAAAAACTGCTTTTATTTTAGCATTATTCTAGAAGCCAGAATTATTAGCTTCCCTGAATTATTAGCCCTGCTGTTTATTTTTCCCCAAATTTCTGTTTAACGGAGAGAAGATTTTTTTCAACACATTTCTAAACATAATAGTTTTAATAACTCATCTCTAATAACTGATTTATTATGTCTTTGCCATGATGACAGCACTTAATATTTTACTAGATATTTTTTAAGACACTTCTATACAGCTTAAAGTGACATTTAAAGGCTTAACTAGGTTAATTAGCTTAACTAGGCAGGTTAGGGCAATTAAGCAATTATTAATTATTGTATAATGATGTTAGATTGTTTATAAAAACAATACAAGGAATCAAATCCACAAACAAAATATAAACACGAATATATGCAACACAAAAAACTATCCACTCACAAAGGAATTGCTCATGACTCTGCCACAGCTCGCTTGCTATCCAGGTAAACTGATACTTTAGATATAAAACATATCTTAGCTGTGCTTTTTGAATACAATGCATTTTTAAACATCTATTATCTCTTTATTTCGCATCTATTTAGCATTTTTATTTATGAATTTATTTCAATTTACTTCATATTAATAATGAATTTATTTGATTTATACATTTTCACACACAAAGAATGACTTCAACGAGTGGATGATGAAATATTAATATGAAGCAACATTTAGCAAGCTAATAAACAAACAGTTTTGTACCTGAGTAAAATCCCAGAGCCTCTGGGATGACCGGGTGACAGAATCACATTTTTTCAAGCTTGGAGTCCTTCCTCTTCCGTCATCCACCAGGCATTTTGTGTCAGGCAGAAACGTAGTCGACCCCAGGGGTCCTAACTGCAATAAGCCCTCAGTGGTGTATCTTGCCAGCTGAAATGAAACATCACAGGACATTTCTGATGTTATAAAATGAAACAGAAGATCTATAGAAGAAATAGCTTAAAGGGGTAGTTCACACACAAATTAAAATTCTGTTGTCACTTCTCTACTTGTTCCAAACCTGTTTGAATTCCTCTTCTTCAACACAAAAGGATATTTTTTTGAAGAATGTAAGAAACCAATCAACGTAGTTAAGTCAATTACTTATTCTATACAATGAAAGTCAATGACAACAGCAACATTCTTCAAAATATCATATTTTTGTGGTAAATAGTACAATATAACATAAAAGAAACTCATTTTTTGTGAACTACAGTATCTTTAAAGGAATAGTTCACCCACAAATCCTATTTTGTTTCCCTCCTACCATCTTTTGTCTTTTTTTCTTCTATGCAAAACAAAATAAAGTATGTTTTATATCAAATTTATAAACAAAAACTGTTACAACATGTTAAAAAAGTATATTTTTATGTTCTAAACTAACCACAACTTCTTTTACAGTGTACACCATTCATAATTTATCCACATTTCTAGGTTATGCTTTAGTTTTGAACACTCATGGAAAATTGATATCTTTGGCCTTTATTCAGATATACTGTTGTTAGGTGATATAAATATTTAAGCATATGGTGTTTTTGCACTTTGAGTGTGTAAAACCTTTGTACGTATCTACAGTATGTTCCAAATGATTCATTTGCGGTAACAGAAGTAAAAATTGAAGAACAAACTGGAGAATGGCTGTGAATCAAATACAAAGAGAATCCATGAAATATTAATAACCGATGATACTGCAGTCTGCACTTTATTTCTAGTGATATTTTTGTTTTTCTAAATTTCTAGTTTTCTCCTCTTCTCAGTACAACATAGTGTATTTTATCATATTTTGATGTCTCCATTAAACTTGTAGGTTAATTAAAAGCAAATATTGTGTCCTGTAGGTTTCTCCACCAGGCATCCCTATTGACTAGTACTACTACTCCCAGCGGGCACATTAATATCTAAACATCATCAGAACACATCAAAAATGTAAATCAATTTTATGTCAATTGACTACAGTGCTGTAATAGATGTTTTTACATGTTTTTTACACCAATGATGGATGTCAATGTAAAGTAATGTTGACAGCAAGGCAGTTTACATCCATTGTAGGGAGGATGCAACGTTAACTTAATTTGTAAATGACTAAAACATTTCTTATATTGGTATTTTGGTAGTCAAAAGAGCATCGATGAGTGGATGTCAAATAAACATCAACATTTTGACATCAAGTTGATGTGCATTTGTTATGCTTTTTTTGATGTGCCAGCTGGGCTGTATGCATCTACAACACACACAAAACTGTCATAACAGTTTCATTATAAATACATCATCTGTCAATTTAACAATGAATTGCTTGCTGAAGCTTAACAATATTGCTCTATACAAGCTCAGTGGGAATATGTGCACAGGGCTACCTTTAAGAACTGAGAAACATGTGCTCGTGGATACATATGGCTGCATTTTTTTGTGTAAAACGAATGCTACAGGGTGATGCCGCTGACTGCTTACCTCCGTATGGAGGGCTTTTCTGGCATAGCTACTGCTCGGTAGCTCACCATAAACTGGGACTACATTTACATGGACATCAGTAATCAAGTTATTTGCCTTAATCTAAATAAGACAATAATATGATGAAGGTGTTTGTCATGAGTTGCTTTTTGAATGTTCCTTTCATGATCCCGTTTTAGATGCTATATCACATAGATCGATTAAAGTCACTGCGTTACCACGCTATTCACATTTCCTCCAGAGTTTCATGTAATTTTGGGTGTTTCATTTGTAATTTGTCGACTTTAACTGCAGTTTGGCACTTTCATTTTCATTCAGGAACATTTCATGCTAAGATATTGGATGCCAGTATGAACTGCTGGAAGAGTGTTGTTGAAATGGAATTTGATAGCACACGCCTATGGGTAAAAACCTCCCCATTTCACGATGCAGGTGTCTGTGGTCCTTCACTGACTCGGTGGGTGCAGAGAATAGTGTCAAACAGCTTTGTGTGTATAAACTCTCCTGTCACAAAATGCAGCGAAATCCTATACGACGCTAATAGTTTGATTGCAGTGTTTACATGTCTGTAATGAACTTCAATAATGTCACTAAAATCATCATACTCATGTCTTAATTCCATTTCTGATTAGCTCAATTATAACCTTAAGCAGATTAAATTAATCAAAAATCACTGTTTACATGGTAGACTCTTAATCAGAGTATTGTCTTAATCATATTAAAATCGGATTATCGGTGTCCATATAAACGTACTCAGTGTTGGATTTGGGACATGGATTGGAGTGAACCAAGGATCAAGTCTGGTGAAGCACCATTCCAGAAACCAGGTAAAACGAAACCCAAAAAAGCAATGTGCAATCATAGCAAAAGCACACAGCCACTATAGCTTTCTTTTCTAGTTTGCTTTTGAAAACAGTTGTTATCAAGCTGATATATTATGCACAACAAGCAAACAGGCTTCTCTTATAGATGTGCATGAGAAAGATGTTGAAATTGGCAGAAATGTACATAGCAGCCTCTTGTGGCTTTTTAAGAAATGGCACATATGAGAAAATGTGCCCCAGTAAGGTGTTTAAGATTGATGGGTGGCCTCTAGTGGATTTTTGAAAACAAAAACTGCAAGAAGACATAGGCCAGAGTGCGCATTTCTAGGTTCTCAAAAATGTAGCCCTGGGCACATATTCCCAATGATGCATTCTTAACTGCTGTTTTCTCACTGCTGTTATTTTTGTGTATATTATTTTATTAAGAGGAAAGTGCACAGCACATATTTATGTATTCATGTTTCACTCTCAACAGTGTGGACAAGTCTGTTTAGTATCAGTATATAACCGCAAAGCTATTTCCAACTTTTATTCAAAGAACGAAAAGCAACTTTGCTATGAATATATCAGATCAGATTCCAATTCATTATCGCATGAGTGTTTCTGGCTGCAGTTCACTTAATGGCCACCGGTGTCACCAATAACATGCATTTTTTATTCTACATTTAACTTCAATTGGAACTCTCAAATATTAGACATTACTTAGCAGTATGATTAAGCCCACCATAACAGCGAAACGTACTATCCAGAGAGATGGAAGTCTAGATAGCAGCTATCTATTACAGTAAGTACATGGCACTAAATATCACAGGTCAATAATTTAGCTGAAAGTCAATCTCTCAGATATCAGATCCCAAGGTCGGTGCATCACAATGAAGTACAAGCTGACATTCAATGAAAATCAAGCTTGCTCTATTGAGTAAAGCTAATCTATAGAACTGAGGGTAATTGTCCAGTGACCAAGGTGAAAACAGTAGTAGGACAATAGAGTGAGCTCATCTTCATGCATACTGTAACCTGATTCTGTTCTCGCAGTGGTCATGCATTCACTTCGGTGATGTACCGCACACAGACACTCACAGAGGACACCATAACAAAGGGCTTTCATTAAAAAGATGAGAAGAAAGAGACGGCACGCTGTTTGAACAGGCTTGACAAGCAAAACGACGAGAGAAAAATAATTATCAACACTTTTATCCCAAGATCATCAAATAAAGCAATCATTTTTACAAGAAAAAATCGGGCTTTGAAAAGCTTTCACTGAAAATGTTTGGAAATCTTATTCTGAAAAAAAAGTTTTCTTTTTCTTTTTATTCCTAGAAATTCAGTATATTTTATACTTATGAAGTATATTCACCTTCATCTTCAGATTTTTTGGTCACTAGGGTGACATTGAATAGTTATGTTTTCCCCCTTCAGACCCTGTGTCTATTACAATGGACATTACATGTCAGCCCATGTTTTTTGTGGTTCCTGAGCATGTCTTTACAGCCTGCAGTCCATCAGAGTTGACAATAGTCTACTAGCTGAAAAGCTGCATGGCATCTCTTCACTTACAGACGTAAGCCACATTTACAATGTTTTTATTCAGATTTGTTTATGTTTGCCAATATTTCATAGATTGTATGCAAAAAGTGAGATTACACTTACTAATTAAAGTTCAAAATCTTTTGTAACATGGCAAGCTTTTGATCGAGACTTTTTCAAATATGTCTGTCCATTAGGATGTACTATGGGCTCAAAATTTGTTACTGAAAATAAGGCCCGATTCCCATTCTACCACTTACCCTTATCCCAATTTTCTTTAGCTTTAAGGCAGAGTGCTAAGGGGAAGAGATAGATGAATCCCCTTGAAACAGAGATTTTTCAGGACAACACTCGAAACCAAGGGATAAGAAAATTTGCCAGAATACACCATCTACAACAGCAGCATGACTACACATAGAAGTCAGGAGATACACAAATTAGTATTTTTTGTCGTTATTACGAATTTTTACAACAAACAGTGAATTTTAAAGTACAAATGTTACAATCTTAATGTTTGTGATTTTAAAAATGATTTTCAAGATTATACCAGCAATTATCTATGGTTTTTTATTGTGTTTTATGTTGGTATAATGTTCGGGAAGTACAACTGTTCTGACCTGATGTCCACAGAAATGGACAAAATATATATATACTTAAAGGTTGTTGAATTTTTATTATTATAATTTGGTCTCATTAACAGGAGCCTCAAGAACTGTGGAAATATAATTTTACATTTCTCAGAAACTTGAAACATAATTCGGGTCTGAAGGGGCTCGTCAAACAACAACAGGACACAGCAAATTTTATTCTTCTTGACTTTGTGGCTGTACATGACAACGACAAGATTTGTTTGAGCTTGGGTCAACCATGGCTCATTATTATATGCATATAGTATTACGATGTAATGTCTCGGCTTTGTATTTAAAACAAGCTGGTTCATTGTTTTCATTCTGCGAGTGACATTTCTCTGTAAACCAATAGCCTTCAGCTGCGCGTCTAGCTGCACCTCATGGTACCCTTTATGCCTGCTTGGTACCCTTTGTAAAGGGTTATCAAAAAGTGGTATGGTTTGCTTTTAGGTACCTTTTGAAAGTGTAAACAGCCATAAAAGAATACCGAACCGTACCATACTATACCACTCTGTGGAAATAGGGCCATTAAAGCAGCATGTGCTACCCTCTGTATGTCTTCGCCATGTGTCGCAAAATACTTTTTTCCCCTTTCTTATTTTTCTCATAAGTTATTTACATGGTCGAGCTTAGTAAGTGTGTGTTTAATTTGGTATTATTATTATTTCACTTGGAATAGTTGACGTCAAGTGTTGCAGAACTAAATTGTGGATCCGCTGGTGCCATTTCAGCTGCGTTGATGGCTGCAAAAGTTGGAAATTCTATTTAACCGCCAACGGAAGTGTCAGCCAATCAGATCACTTTATGCAAATACCCCAGCTTGGACAGTTGTCTATTGCGGACTAATTACATTGGCTACTATGACGATAACAGCTCCAATTTCAGACATGCCCTCCGTCAAGCGTTGACGCTGAAGCCCTGTGTGAATTGGCCGTTATTTTACTTCCCTCTTGAGGTTTGTTTCCAATTTTTTTTATTTCCCTTTCCTTGTATCTCTTGTGTAGTTTTGCAAATATGTATATATTTTGATGGTTGGTTATTTCTTTATTATTTCTTTTGTGCTATTGTTCATAGCAGCTAAACTCAGAAAGTCGTAAGGAAAATCATTCCAAATTCATATTGTTATATTATTTTAGCTCTTTTCCAAACTCTGAGCCGTAGTGGGGCAGCAATAAATATGCTTCAGATTGCAAACAATATTTGTTGTAATAATTAAAATAAATATTAATAATAAAGAATAACAATAACAACAATGTAAACCAATTTTTAAAGTTGCATGAAAACAAAAGGTCACACTTTTTATTTTATTGTACAGTTTGTGCCATTAACAAACCATTTAGCTCAACAAACTACTAATTACCTGCTCATAGTTATTAAGGTAGTAGTTTGGTTTAGGTATATTGGCTAGGATTAGAGATCTAAACTTTATAAGTGCTAATAAACAGTGCTAATAATAAGTGCTAATAAACAGTTAATATCTTAATAAAAGGCAGGTAATAATTCAGTAGTGCTGTAAATGGTGTGAATTGTTACTTAAACTAAACAAAAAAATAATAATTGTGCAAAATTGTTGCAAACAATTTAGATGGGTCGAATTTAAATAAACAAATGAAATATAGTAATCTTCAACTTAATTTGTTTTTTTAAATTCAGCACAAATAAATTGTTTACAACCACGTAACAAAAAACATTGAGTACATCCCTATGAATATTTTTTAAGTGTAAATTGTTACCAAACAAGAATATTTAGAGTATGTTTTATATGAAAATACTATGTTTTACTTGTGTTTTCTTTGTACTTATTTATTTCAATACACTTTCTAGGCCTTTAATGACATAGAGACCATGATTCATTTCTGTTTTCAATTTGTCAGACAAAGAGAATGAAGGTGAAAAAAAATTAAGCTTAGCTGTATCATGTAAAACCAGCTTTTATTATGTTTCAACCATACAATAGGAATATACTTCGATTGCTTTATTTCCTTCAGGCCTGGATTATGCACTAAGACTCTAAAAGATTTATGAAGGAGAAAAAGACAGGGCAGGGAAAGACAGATTGTACTTTAAACTGTTGAAAGGATCATGTCTCTATTGTGCGTGGATGACAATGGAAAGGTCACATCATGCTGTCAAAGGTCAAAGCGCGGTAGGTGAACAGTTTGATTATTCCACATCCGTTTAATCCCAACCAATACAAATGTCAGATGTCAAAGCCACATAAACTGATGACTTAAAAGCACTATTTTAAAAAGGACGCAGTTATGAAAGGAAACCGAGATACAATCGACAGGTAATTTCAACCTAAGCTGCTCTCTGTCTGCGGGGCACTGTGAAATAAATGTACATTGGGGTTGGCAAAATTTGCCTCAATTACAAATCTCATTTAATTCTTGCAATTCACATCAATATGCACTGCTGAATATTATGCTTTTTTGTCCCCCTTCAGACAGCTGAGTATGCCAGTCTTGATTTAGTAATTTATCCTTGCAAACGTGACATGTTCTTGGCTCCCTGTCCTTGCATTTGCCAGTAACAAGATTTTTGCTGTCTGCTTGGGTTACAAAAGTAATGTGAATGCATGAAGATTGAGAGCTAGACTGATGGGAACAGAATATAACTAAACATGTCCCACTCAATATCTATTGTGGTTAAGACCTTGTGTAAATGTACTATTAAGAAATTAACCTATGAAGACACAAGGAAATATGAGTCATGCATGCAGTGACTCAAAAATTAGATTACACACTTACCAGCCACTTTATTAGGTACACCTTACAAGTACCGAGTTGGACCCCCTTTTGCCTTCAGAACTGCCTTACGTCATTGCAAAGATTCAACAAGGTACTGGAAATATTACTCAGAGATTTTGGTCCATATTGACGTGACAGCATCATGCAGTTGCTGCACATCCATGATGCGAATCTCCCGTTCCACCACATCCAAAAGGTGCTCTATTGGATTGAGCTCTGTTGACTGTGGAGGCCATTTGAGTACAGTGAACTCATAGACATGTTCAAGAAACCAGTCTGAGATGATTCACGCTTTATGACATGGCGTGTTATCCTGCTGGAAGTAGCCATCAGAAGATGGGTACACTGTGGTCATAAAGGGATGGACATGGTCAGCAACAATACTCAGGTAGGCTGTGGCATTGACACAGTGCTCAGTTGGTTCTAATGTGCCCAAAGTGTGCCAGGACAATATCCCCCACACCATTACACCCCCACAACCAGCCTGAACTGTTAAGAACAGTTTCCTGTTCTTAGCTGACATGTGTGGTCTTCTGCTGCTGTATCCCATCTGCCTCAAGGTTGTGCATTCAGAGATGCTCTTCTGCATACCTCGGTTGAAATGAGTGGTTATTTGAGTTACTGTTCCCTTTCTATCAGCTTGAACCAGTCTGGCCATTCTCCTCTGACATCTGGCTTCAACAATTTGCGCCCACAGAACTGCCACTCACTGGATATTTTCTCTTTTTCAGACCATTCTCTGAAAACCCTAGAGATGGTTGTGTGTGAAAATCCCAGTAGATCAGTACTTTTCGAAATACTCAGACCAGCCTATCTAGCACCAACAACCATACCCCGTTCAAAGTCACTTAAATCACCTTTCTTCCCCATGTGATTGGCTGATTAGAAATTTGCATTACCAAGCAGTTAAACAGGTGTACCTAATAAAGTGGCCGGTAAGTGTATATACTCAGCACTGTTGCATGCAGTTAGTAAAGTTCATTCAATCATTTTCTCTTCTAGTCCCTTTATAATCCAGGATCGCCACAGCTGTATGAACCACCAACTTATCCAGCACGTTTTTACGGAGCGCATGCCCTTCCAGCCGCAACCCATCTCTGGGAAACATCCACACACACTCATTCACTACGGACAATTTAGCCTACCAATTCACCTGTACCGCATGTCTTTGGACTGTGGGGGAAACCTGAGCACCTGGACGAAACCCACATGAACGCAGGGTGAACATGCAAACTCCACACAGAAACGGCAACTGACTCAGGCGAGGCTCGAACCAGCGACCTTCTTGCTGTGAGGCGACAGCACTACCTACTGCGCCACTGCGTCGCCTCACTTGGTAAAGTGAAATATTTATTATTTGAATTATTTCAAAAATACAGTAAGAACAGTAAAATTGTGAAACATCATTGAAAAGAGCTGCTTTTGAATATATTTTAAAAATGTAATTTATACTTATGAAAGTCACTACTCCAGTCTCCATTGTCACATAATCTTTTGGAAATGATGCTATATAATACAAGTGCCTGTTAGACACTGTTATTGGATGCAGAATGAAACGGTTAAAAAAACATTCAAACTTTTGATTTTAGACTATTATAATTGGAGCATTTATAAAGAAGGCACGGCTAAATATACATAAAAGCCTAATAACCCAAAACCAAAACTCTGATCTCTAAATTTGATGTGTTTTTGAAGAAGCAAAGCAGACCCAGTTTTACTGAGATTGGCCAATAGGTGGCACTTCAAGTTATGTAAAGGTCAAATTCTATACTGTATTTTCAAATAATATAAAATCACTAAAATGGCTACCAATGGTCTTTTCATAACGGATTTATGGTAATAGATTTAATAATAAATAATACATACTTAATTAATATATGGCTATAGATAAGTAAATACATAAATAAATATGGCTAATGGCCTTAAAATCTTTACATGAACCTTAATAATTGCTGCTTGCACATATATTTATGATGTATGTAAGAAATTAAGCACTATTAATATTATATAAATACTATTATTTTAACATTTGTCCAGTGACTGGCGATGTAAAATAGTCTTGAGCTTAAAGCTTAAATAATTATTGTTTTGTACTATCTGTTGAATAAACTGTAGCCCTTAAGTTTTATATACTCTCGCTGAACCCCCTGCATGAGTTTTTTTTAACGTGACCATTTTTTAGAATACATCACTCCAAAATTTTTTTCCGCAGATGATTCAAGCATATATTGTTTTTGTTTCTCTTTTTCTCAAATATTGACAAATGTTCTAATTATATAGTAAAAATCTGATATTCTGATTCTCAAGTGTGTATAAGAACATATAATCATTTTCCTTCGGCTTAGTCCCATATTTATCAAGGGTTGCCACAGGGGAATGAACCGCCATCTATTCCAGCATATGTTTCACACAGCGGATGCCCTTCCAGCCACAACTCTGGAAAACACCCAGTTAACCCAATTTAACTATAGCCCACGTCTTTGAACTATGGGGAAAACATGGCAATACATGGAGAACATGCAAACTCCACACAGAATGCCAACTGGCCCAGCCGGGACTCGAACCAGCGACCTTCTTGCTGTGAGGTGACAGTGTTAACCACTGAGCCACTGTATAAGAACATGCATTTCACAATTGAAAAATCTTAATAATGACCACATTATTTGATCCATGACAGGTAATGGAGGCCACTATGTTTGTAGATGTCAAAGTATTACAGTAAATTAATAAATAAATTATCAGCTTACGTCACACCACATTCAGTGTAAACATGAGCACCAATTTTAATGGATTCTTGTGTATTTAGTCATGCCACGTTGCTAGTGCCAGGTGTAAACATTGTGAAACCCCAGCCATATTGTTACCTGTTTATTAGTTCAGTTCTCCCACCTGTGCTCCCTTGTTTCTTTTCACGTTTGCTCTCCCATTTTTCTCATTGTCTTTTAAGTTCTGTGCCAGTTTTCACTGTTTCTGCTCATGTTTGGTGTTCTGTATCCAGCCCTTGCCTTCTTCCGCCATGCTGGCTTGGCTTTTCCATTTCATGGTGGTAATACATTGCTTTGTTTATTATTACTATTTGATCAGTCTCCCCATACAGTTTGATATTGCACGTGGATCTGGAAGCCATTTTGCATGACGTCACACTTAACAAGCAGATAAGAGCTATCATTATTAAGTAAACACCAACACTAATTAATAATAACTGAGCAGCAAATACATTTGAATGATTTTTGAATGATCATGTGACACCAAAGACTACACTAATGCTGCCGAAAATCTTGCATCTTCATCAATGAAACAGCTAATATTGGAAATTATAATTTCTAATATCATGATAATATTCCACAATATTACTAGGTAGCTTTATTTTTGATGAAATGCACGCAGACTTGGTTACCAGAAGAGACTTATCTTGTAAAACTATACAATATATAAGACTGTGAAAGGAAAACACTGACCTGCGATGACATGCCGTGACAAGGGTAGAGTATGGCCCTGTCATCCTCCTCTGAGCCCTGATCAAGACAGTAGCCGCTGGCTTTACTGTTTCGCACCTGAAAAATATGAACAATAATAAACACAGACAGCTAAATCATGCAGTGATGCAAAGTATCGGAGTAAATGTCATCAGTAACTGTACTTAATTATATATTTGTATCAATAATATTGTCCACTCCTACTTTTACTTCACCATATTTCTGATGAAGTGATAGTATTTTGTACTCTGTGCGCTATTAAGCCTTATTCGCACTACAAGTGACTCGCAGCGGGAAAATGAGAAGGGAGCTTTAATTTCATTGGAGAGTCACCACCTAGAGCGACAGGCACCTACAAAGTCGCTGCCAGTGTGAATGAGGCATTATGCATCCCAACATTCTCAGAAAAAAAGCTGTCATTGAGGCTGTATGCTTTAAAAAGACACTAATATGTACCGATTACATCATAAAGGCTGATTTATACTTTTGCATCGAGTGATTGATGTGACCCACGGCGCCTGCCTTGACCGTAGTCGTGCATTTATACTGCGTGCTGTTTGTGTTGCTCTGCAATAACACTCCTGAAAGGCTAGCTGGCAGTAGGTTTTAAAGTTCTTCTGTGTTGAGTTTCTTCACTGGTCTTCTGTTTTTTCTGAACACAACCCTAACGTACAAGTAGCTAAAACTCGTTCTTTCAGAGGTGGGAACTGCCGGACGTTCAACAACATTAATAATAAAGTAAACTCAAAACAACAGTCTCCATCTGGAGCTCCTTAACGGGACTCGACACTTGTAAACACTCGCTCCATCGGGTTCGAGCAGCTCTCGGTCCTGCCAACACTGGTCACAGCTACCAATGCTGACCAATCACAGAGCTTGCGCTAAGTGGCATTGCGACGTGTAGTTACACTTTTTGAGAGGTGCGACGTCGGCCACAGAATTAGACAGCTGAGTTTTACTATTATGGAATCCATTATACTGATTTATGAGATTGGTGGGAGTACCTTTAGCTTAGCTTCACATAGATTATTAAATCAGAAAAGACCATTAACATATCCCTTAAAAAATGTATACAAAAAAAATAATAATATTAAAAAAGAGTAAATTTTTCTATTTAATGCTTGACTATTCTTTAGTTACATTGAGTACTAAGACGGATGAAAAAGAAGAGTGTCAAGTTTAAGATTGGAAAAATATCTAAACTATTTTTTCGATACAAGATGCTAATGCAGGACAATGATTTATGCTAAGCTCAGCTAAATGTGCTTGTCTGAAAAGTGCTCAGAGATTGTGCTCAGAGAGGACAGGCTGAATGGATTAAAAAAATGGTTAATCTCAAGTGTTTAATAGTAAAGTACGCACTGTTCTTCTAGATTGTTTTATTTTGTTGATCTTAACAGAGCAAGGAAATTTTCACAGTATATCTGATAATATTTTTTTCTTCTGGAGAAAGTCTTATTTGTTTTATTTCGGCTAGAATAAAAGCAGTTTTTAATTTTTTAAAAAACATTTTAAGGTTAAAATTATTAGCCCCTTTAAGCTATATTTTTTCCAATAGTCTACAGAACAAATCATCGCTACACAATTTCCCTAATTACCCTAACCTGCCTAGTTACCTCAGTTAACCTTGTTAAGCCTTTGAATGTCACTTTAAGCTGTATAGAAGTGTCTTGAAAAATATCTAGTAAAATATTATTTACTGTCATCATGGCAAAGATAAAATAAATCAGTTATTAGAAATGAGTTATTAAAACTATTATGTTTAGAAATGTGCTGAAAAAATCTTCTCTCCGTTAAACAGAAATTGGTGAAACAGAGGGGCTAATAATTCAGGGGGGCTAATAATTTTGACTTCAACAGTATATGGCAATGCTGATGTGTTTGGCACAAATCTGCTACACTGCTGCTGCTTTGATCTATTATGGCAGAGCATGTACCGAGACCTGTGAATATATCTTCTGAGAGTATAACACGCTGCTGCTGCAAAAAATAAAACATATATAAACATAACCCCCAAAACAGATCTAAACACAGGTGGAGCTGGGGTGGAGGAGGGTCTCTGAAAATGTGCTGCAGCTTAACAGCGTAGAACAACTGAGCCTTTAAAATAATGAGGAGCAAGCTCATTGGCTGCCGAGGCAACAGCAACCAATCTCCTGAACCATGTGGTTAAATGATGTAGGAGCAGATTATGTGACCTATTAGCCTGAGAAGGCATAGAGTTTCATGGCAGAAATTGTACTTATTTCACATTCTTTGTGAAATAAAATCACAAATGTTTCAGCTCAAAGCCTTCCTCAGTATGTGAATAAAACTAAAATATTTAAATCTAGGTGACTTTCGAAAAAAAGTTCCTTTATGATGGATTTGCACTCTTTAGAGGTAAATAAGAAATAAAACCTTTTGAACAGATTTTCTATCTCTTATTCTGAGAGTCGCATTTGTGCTCTTTTGAAGGTTGAACATACTGTAAATGCACACACAGCCATGATTTATCAAATCCATTTGGGAGATGACAACATTGACCGTCCATAAACCTAATACTGTACAGAGGATGAGATATGTGGAATCTGTGGTCTAGCAGGGATATTTTCAGAGACAAACTATTCCAATACAGCTATAGATTTTCCGCCCCTGCAGTTCTAGAGATCAATGTAGAAATGCAGGGCTCATTTTTTTTCTCTAGCAAATTGAAAATGCTGTAACATTTCTCTTCTATTGAGATTTAGTTGTAACACACACACACACACATTCCCTGCTTCTGCCCACACACACACACACACACACACACTCTAAAGTTAATAAGGGCCTCATTAAATCTCATTATGAGGAAATTGGAGCTAATTCCAATGCTTGCTACACTGTTGCTACGGAAACCAATTATCTTTACATAATTTTTTTTGTGTAGTTTTTACCATTTGGTACAAAAATACAAACTAAACAAAAGTGTTTCATGCAATCTTATAGATATGGCTGTATAGTCAAAGATGAAGTTCTAACACAAAAGCATAGCTCAACTATACTGGCTCTTTGAATAAGTACATACTTCATATCTTTTGCAAGGTGCTCAAGTGACATTTTACTATAAAATCTGCCAAAACAAAGCAAAACAGAATGATATATTTTATAATGGCAGGATATAGACATTTAAACTAACAGCGTGGGAAGGCTTATAAAAGGTTTTGTTGGTTTAAAACAGAGCATACTGGTTTTCTTTGTCTTTATTACCTCTCCATAAGTGATGGTGTTATTGTAGATTCTCATCTCAGGATAGACATGCTCGAGGTACCAGCGAAAGCTCCTGCAGTTCATTTTCTTCCTCAGAGCCACACGCTCTGATACGTCTCCAAAATCCACTCCTGGGTTCTGGAACAATAGAAAGAGACTTCTAGTTGTCGTTTGGCAGGAGCAGTATTATGCAAAACAGTTTAAATACACTAACTACAGGAGCAGATTCTCTGGGATTTGGGATAGTGGAAACAAAATACATTTTTTTAGTACACACACTTATATATATATTTATATATATATACAACAGGTCTGTCTGGATCTCAAATCTGATTGGATGATAGCCGTGATATATTATATTAATATCAGCACTTGTACAGCCTCTTTACCATTGTGTATTCCTCCCCGAATGGCAAGCAGAGACTATAGATTGACAAATATTGCAGCTGTTGGACAACATAATGTATTTTTGAGGCTTTATTTAGTTAAGAATGTAGCTGATTAGATTGCAACTATGCAGTTTATTTATAAGGATAGTGCCTGTTTTAAATATTCATAATTTTGGAGATACAGTGCCTTGGTAGAGCCATCAGCCTGCCATACTGAGCGGAGCAAAGATGATTGATGTTCCGCCACAAGATAGCAACAGGAACCACATAATAAGTCCTTAGGGTAGAAAAACAATATTTTTTATTGTATGTTTCAATCTACAGCTGAACAAATCATTACAGAACAGGTAAGTGACATTCTAAGTCGGTCTCTCTCTTTTATATTTTGTTGTTGTGTTTATACTATGAGTGGGCATAGATTAATTTTTTTTTAAAATGGGAGCAAAATCACCTGTTTTGTCAAAACTTTAGACATTATGCTAGAGAATCATTCAAATACTAGCTCTAAAGTGCCATTTGTGAAGTAGCAACGGTTTCTGTGGTTCTGACATTACCTGCAGATGTGTATGAATGGTGGAAGAAAGTAGTTCCTCTTTCAAAAGGGTTTTTGAGACTCTCCGTGTTTAATTTTCTTTTATAAATACATGATTGTGCCATCACACTGTTGTATAAATGCAATATCAGGCGCTTAGCAATGCAATATGGCTGTATATCATCACTGGTGGGACACTAAGGCACTGCTACTTATGTGATATTGCTCATATATGTATGTATATCCACACATACTGATTCACACACACTGATGATATTAGATATACTATATGTTTAAAAAGTATATAAACACACATATTATTTATTATTACAAGAAGGTCACTAGTTTGAGCCCCAGCTGGGTCAGTTGACGTTTCTGTGTGGAGTTTGCATGTTTTCCCTGTGTTCGTGTGGGTTTCTTCCGGGCGCTACAGTTTCCCCACAAGTCTAAAGACATGTGGTATAGGTGAATTGGGTAAGCTAAATTGTCCGTAGTGTATGTGTGTGTATGTGTGTGAATGAGTATGTATGGGTGTTCCCCAGTGATGGGTTGCAGCTAGAAGAGCAGCTGCTGCATAAAACATATGCTGGATAAGTTGGCGGTTCATTCCACTGTGGCGACCCCAGATTAATAAAGGGACTGAAAGCCGAAAAGAAAATGAATGAATGAATATCAATTATAAACACTTTAAATTTCTGAATGTTAAAACTTACATATGTATTTAAAAATATATACAGTAATGCAAATACTACTGTATATTACACAACATTTGAATGTAAATAAATATGAAACATGCTAGAAAGTCATACCAAGTAAAGTGTTGTTGGCTTTTTTTTGCCATAGTAATTATAAATGGTGCTACAAATTTAGCCAGCTAATTATAGAACTGTTAATTTATTAATTTAGTGGGATTACATTCCCACAACCTTCTGTTAACCTCACAGACAGATCAAGTATTTATAGACTACTTGTGTACCCCAGAACGATCTGTTCTTCTAGTTCACATTCATCATTTTGAATTTCATACTAACCATGTTCCATCATCAGACCATCGCACATAAACACAAGGGCTCTAATCCTTCAGAAAATTGTCAGGGCGAACAGGAGGAGTAGGTGTTTTCGTTTATGTCAGTCATGGGAGACTGCAATTGTTCTTTCATTAGGAGCCGCTAACATGCTAATCATCTGTTTAATTACCAGCGCTAGCGAGTGGGCTCAAATAAGCATGGCGAAGTGCTCAGTGGACTGAAGCAAAGAACTTCTAATATATTCAAAAACTCTCTGCTAACACGCGCTGAATCTAAATCTCCATCTCTGATCCTCGGTGGAAATACTAATAAGAGGATAAGATTGCAAACCATACTGTATAATGGAAAAAAATCGTGCTGTTTTCCTAGAAATGTTCAATGCATACTGAACGCAGTTTATCCCAGTGCTTGAGTGATTCAGACCCAAAGAGTTGCAAATGCTTTAGGTACTTTTGACAGTTATCACTGGCTTTTGATGTTCTGTTAATTACAATGTCTGAAATACAAAGAACGTACACTCACTGGCCACTTTATTAGGTACACCTGTCCAATTGCTTGTTAATGCAATTTTCTAATCAGCCAATCACATGGCAGCAACTCAATGCACTTAGGCATGTAGGCATGGTCAAGACGATCTGCTGCAGTTCAAAACGAGAAATGGGGAAGAAAGGGGATTTAAGTGACTTTGAGCGTGGCATGGTTGTTGGTGCCAGATGGGCTGGTCTGAGTATTTCAGAAACTGCTGATCTACTGGGATTTTCACGCTCAACCATCTCTAGGGTTTACAGAGAATGGTCCAAAAAATAGAAAAAATCCACTGAGTGGCAGTTCTGTGGGCGCAAATGCCTTGTTGATGCCAGAGGTCAGAAGAGAATGGCCAGACTGGTTTCAGCTGATAGAAAGGCAACAGTAACTCAAATAACCACTCGTTACAACCGAGGTATGCAGAAGAGCATCTCTGAATGCACAACATGCACAACCTTGAGGCAGATGGGCTACAGCAGCAGAAGACCACACCGGGTGCCACTCCTGTCAGCTAAGAACAGGAAAATGAGGCTGCAATTCACACAGGCTCACCAAAATTGGACAATAAAAGACTGGAAAAATGTTGCCTGGTCTGATGAGTCTCGATTTTTGCTGCGACATTTAGATGGTAGGGTCAGAATTTGGCATCAACAACATGAAAGCATGGATTTATCCTGTCTTGTATCAACAGTTCAGGCTGGTGGTGTCAACGCCACAGCCTACCTGAGTATTGTTGCTGACCATGTCCATCCCTTTATGACCACAGTGTAACCCATGGCTACTTCCAGCAGGATAATACACCATCTCATAAAGCGCAAATCATCTCAGACTGGTTTCTTAAACATGATAATGAGTTCACTGTATTCAAATGGCCTCCACAGTCCCCAGAACTCAATCCAATAGAGCACCTTTGGGATGTGGTGGAACGGGAGATAGATTTGCATCATGGATGTGCAGCTGACAAATCTGCAGCAACTGCATGATGCTATCAGGTCAATATGGACCAAAATCTCTGAGGAATATTTCCAGTACCATCTATGCTACGAAGGGATAAGGCAGTTCTGAAGGCAAAATTGGTTTAATCCACATGTACAGCCACAATTCCCTCTTATATTGTCAAAGTGGAGTTTAAATTGATACGTGTGCAAGGATGTATAACAATTTATTATGACATTGAAATTAATTAATTATGCTTACAACTGAAGCAATGAAGTCTTATGTCAGCGAACACAAAACAAGTGATTGTATTACATGTGCATTTTAGCACATAACTCAAAGAGGAAATTATATTTTTATTCACTGGGTATAAACCAATTTGGCAAATGCAACTGCTGCAACATCTTAGTTGTTAAAATAAAATGTATTAAAACTCAATAATTTAGTAAAGCTATTATATTTTATGGACATCCTGTAATTAATTACAAATTAAAACTAAACTAAACTAAAAATAATATAACTATAATAAACACATTTTAATTAACACATTCCTTTTTTCTTGTTTTAATGAAGGCTTTTATAAAAAAAAAATATTACATAGTAAAGCAATCGGCTCACCCACAAAAAAAAGGTCTACTAAAAAGCTATTTTATCTGCAGTTAGAATTTTCAAGAGGAATACTGTCAGCATGAAGGCCTATACGGTTTCTGTGCTGCGTGAAACAGACCTTAATGCTGTATTGACTACAGTAAGTGTTTTATAAATAACCGTCGCTGTCATTAATGAGTTCTGAAAACCAGTTATAAGCACGTCGAGGGCACTTCTGCAATAGACAGGAATGCGCCATGTGGAATTGAACACTACTCCATTATGAAAATCTATTAATAATGTGTACTTGGTTATTGTGAAATTGTTTTCCATTTAAGAATTGCGTGATATAATTGTCAAAAGGTGAAGTATCTCATTTCATGCACTGACCAAGGCCAACACTTCAACCCAATTAAACCTTTTAACAACTTAAGTGCTGCCTCTGGTTGAATGATCCTTTTTGTACACAGACTTTCTCTTCAGGAATAAAAAAATAAAAATCCCTATGTTTGCATCATGGTTCATGAAGGTAAATGTATAATTTATTCATTTAATTATGGATTTTTCTGCAAAATAAGTAAGCCCTATTATGAAAGTATCGCTTTTATAAGGGGTTTAAACAGCTGTGTGGCAACACTCTGTGAATATAATCAGCTTCTTATGGTGAAAATGTATTCATTTTTTTATGTAATCACACTTCACACTTCTGCAGAAACAATTTGATTGACATTCTCCTTTTGTTCGTCATCTGAGCATACCTGTCAACCCTCTCGTTTTACCTGGGATTGTCCCGTATTTTACAATTCTATCCCACTATCATGCTGTAAAGGTATTTTCCTGTATTTTAATCTTTCTATGAAGGGTGGCAATAAACATCCAAGAGCCGATCTTTCCTATGCGAAACCCATACCGCCGAACCACCAGGGGATGCCTGTTGCTCAAAAATGTGAATTTGTTCTGTGCATGAAAACACTTTGAAATAAATATAAAAACCATCACAGGTGCCATTGCCCCTTCAATACAATCGTCAAAACAGTCAGTTCATGTAGCTGTGCGTGACTGTCAGATGAGCTTCATATTGATATAAAGACACTGTTTCCCAAACAGATTCTGTACATGCGATTTTGAGGCAGAGAGAAAGTGGACACTTGGGGGGTTTATCCCTTATTTTCACATCCCAATGTTGACAGGTATGCATCAGAGGGGGAAAGCCCTGCCCATTAGTGACAATCTCTCCCTCAGTAGCATAGGATGCTAGTCTTGTTTTTGAATCTGCCACTATCTGTCACATTTGTAGCTCCACCCTCTTTTGAAAAGAGCACAATCTCTTTTTCATTTAAAGTGACAGTCACCAAATCACACAAATAGGAGCAAACTCTAAAAGGGGCAGTTTCATGGAGTTATAAAACAGTATTTGTGGGGTATTTTGAGCTGAAACTTCACTTACACATATACAGTGGGTGACACATCAAAAGGACCTAGGAAGTTTTTAAGACCTATGACTAAGATATCAAGCCAATTTAAACCAAGATATTCTAAAGTATATATTTAACAAAGACTAATCATATTTAATTATTTATACAGTGAAAACAACAGTGTTTTAAAACATTTAAATAATAATGAATTTTTGTTCTTCAATGCTATTAGACTGCACAGAAAACCATAAAACACAAAACGATTCATTTTTATCTTTGCTCTATTGTACTCATCTACGCTTGCAAATTATTTATTATGGTTTAAGCAAATGTATGAATTCTTTCCAAATAAAGTTATTCAGGTTATCTTTTGTGAAACTATATTCATATCGAAAAATGTAAATATGGCAGTTTTTTTCCAATCTCGTACAACTCTAGCTGTACAGTGGGTGACACTTCAAAAGGACCATTACTGCTGCGTGTTTAATTCACTTATAGCGCATGTCTTTGGACTGTAGGGGAACTAGAGCACCTGAAGGAAGCCCACGCCAACATAGGGAGAACACGCAAACCCCACACAGAAATGTCAACTGGCCCAGCCAGGACTTGAACCAGTGACCTTCTTGCTGTGAGGCAACAGTGCTACCCACTGAGCCACCAGGCCTCTGCATATAAACAAATAAAAACAACTTTTTGAAATAATCAGATTTTTGACACTAGTTTACTTTTTGCATGTAAAGACACATACAAAATTGTATGTATACTATATGCAACTTTCATAGTCACCAGATCTTAATCTAAACCCTGCTCATAAAGTGCTATTTCAGCCAGGGTCAGCATAGGTCGTCTGAGACAAATTTGGGAAATCTTAAAAAATTCATGAAATCCTCGACTAAAATCAGTGATCTTTGATTGTTGATTTGACATGCTTATAGACAGCCAATTTAATGATACCTCTGATGAAGTTCTGTCAGTATAAGCAGTTTTCAGACTCTTTCTTTTGAAAGACCCAGGTCTTCGTTGTCATTCAGTCTGACATTATGACAACTGAGATCTTACCACGTGACATGGAGATCATTTTCATGCAGTCTGACAATCTACAATCGTATAGGATTATTAAAACTTGCACAGCGTATGCCTGGCTTAATGGAGCATCTTTGGGATTTGGTGGAATGGGAGACTCAGATCATGGATGTGCAGCCGACAAATCTCCAGCTATCATGTCAATAATGTTTCAAGCACCTTTTTGAATCTACACCTGGTATAAAGGCAAAGGAGAGCTCAACCTGCTATTTTAATTAAAGTGGCCAGTGGATGTATTCACAGTATGTATTATTGATGTATTATCTGTGTGACACTAAATATAATGACTGTAGTAATTCTGTACTGAGCAAAACAATAAAACTGACAGGTTGCCAAACTCAATCTACAATTTTGTTCTGTGTATTGAGCCTTGGCATACTAGTAAATTAATCAGGGCACAATTAAACACAGCAACCATTTTCCATTAACCACCAACTGTCAAATCCCAAAAACACATGAGGATTGGTGAGTGCAGTTGCTAAATATTTCACTCACGTTCATAGGAATATTCCAGGCCATGTAGACGTGGGACTTGAACTCATCCATCCAGACCTCTGCCGCCCGCAGCGCATTCCTCTTAGCATAGTAGTCGATGTCATTGTTGTATGGTTTCTTTGTGCGTTCAATATGCGCGACTCTGGCACATGGAAGGACCTCCATACTGCCACCACACTGCCAAACCTAAAGACAAAAAGAGAAAAATAAAAGAAAGGTTTTTAATTTAGAATAAAGAACCTTTTAACATCGGTGAATTTTTTGCATTCCACAAACGTTTCTTCACTGTGGAAAAAATGCACTTTAGATCACTAAATCTGATTCACTATACATTGTAACAAAAAAGGCTGGGTTACACACAAATCTATTAAGTTAACTTAAATATTTTTACAAATTTTAATAACCTCAAACCTCAAAAAAAACCTCAAGAATTGTGTTGTTTCAGTTCATTTTACACAAGTAGTTTGAACAAGCAACAAAAATAAGTGTAATGAGTGTAAGTAAATTTGAGTTTAATATAAAATGATTATTTTAAGAACTTGAATAAAATTAACTAAAATTGTTCTTCTACAACATAAAAAATACCCTATTGGTGTAATGGTAGGTTGCTGGACAACAGAGTTGAGGATCCACGTGCAGTTTTATTAAGAATCGTCAGGCAGGCAATGGTCAACAGGTACAAACAGTAGCATAAGGGTAATCCAGAAGCATAGTCGAGGTCACAGTAGGGATGGCTGACGTGAAACTGATGTTTCGACACAGTGTCGAGATCCTGAAGCGCAAGTGTTTCGAAACACTGCACCAAAGCATGATCCGAAACACCCAGGTCATGTGACTAAGGTGATTCAAAACAGTCGAATCCCGACTTTAACAAATTCTCTGAAATTATGACTTGATGTACTTTAATGTTAAAAAAAATTTACTAAACACAAAATTTTCACAAAATGTTAATTAAAATGTCAGACCAATGTTAAAACAAAACACATTACAAGAACAGAGCATTTAAATCTAACATCTATAGCTGCATCACCCTCGATTCAAAACCATGCTAGTTTGGCTCTTACCACTTCACTAAATCACTTGAAGCCTCAACTCTACAACATAGGGTTTAATATCTCAATATGCTTAACTGTTTCTTTGCTGAAGCTATTCAAGAGCAATACATAAAAATGGCCACTAGGTGTCACTTTAGAAACAGGTTTCGAAATGTTCTGAAGCTTCGACATATTTGCAGGACCATAAGGGTAATCCAGAATTGTAGTCAAGGTCACAGGCAGAGGGATGGCTGACATGAAACTGACGTTTCAAAACAGTGTCGAGATTCCGAAGCGCAAGTGTTTCGAAACACTACACCGAAGCATCATCCGAACCTCCCAGGTCACGTGACTAAAGTGATTCAAAGCATCTGCCATTTCAGAAGAGTTTCGAGACCTGGCAAATCTGCATTTCACTGACAGGATTAAAAAAATAATATCTAAAATAAAATAATAATTTGGTCTAGTGGACCGTGTGTGTGCACAGAGTAACTATGCAGCAAATGGCCAGAGTTTGAATCCCGACTTATACAAATTCTCTGAAATTATGATTTGATGAATAATATTTTTTTATGACCAAAATAAGTCATATTTATTCACAGTGTTCATTTGGATGTCAACAAAACATGCTACAAAAACAGAGCATGTGAAAATAACATCTATACCTGCATCATCCTGGATTTGAACCCATTATCTCAGCATGTTAGTCAGGAACTCTCACCGCTTCACTAAATCACTTGAAGCCTTAACTCTACAACATGGAGTTTTAATACCTCAATTTGCTTAACTGTTTCTTTGCTGAAGCTGTTCCAGAGCAATACATATAAAATGACCACTAGGTGTCACTGTAGAAAAGGGTTTTGAAACGTTTTGAAGCTTCGACACATTTGCCTCTACTGTTTCAGTGTTTCATGAAGCCTCGCTTTGCCCACCACTAACAATAATCCAGAAGAGTAATTGAGGTCACAGGCAAAGAGGTCAACAACGGCAAACAACGTAAACAAGAAAAAATGGCAAGGGTCAAACACGGAAAGACTTAACAAGGAGAATGCTTTGTAACATTACATGAAACAACAACAAGACTCAGCAATGTGTGTGAGAATGAGAGCTGTATATATAGTCCTGGTCATCAGTTCTTACACGGTTCAGCTGTGTGTGTGCAATCATGGGTGTGTGTGTATGTGTGTGTGTGTGAGTTGCCTAATGGAAAATGTAGTGCAGTTCAGTGACAGAATTGTAGTTCGGGGGATAGTACATGTCCTCCAATGATCTATTAGGGCTAGAGTTTTTGTACCATTATAACATTTTTGCAAGGTCCATAAGTTTTATATCTTAAAATGTCCTCCTTGTTATAACCAGGTTTATATAACTCGCTATATATCGTCAAAGTTAGTTTGGACAGAGTTAACTAAGGCTGCAATTATGGTCTTAACATATTATTTTGATTTAAAGTAATTGTTTTTCATATTTAAAATGTTATTTATTCTTGTGTTTAAAGCTTTTGTCATTATGCTACTTCAGTGTCTCAGAGTCATTCAGAAATTATTTTAATTGCTGGATTAATGCTCAAGAATGTTTTTATCACAACAGTTTTGTAAACATGTTACAGTATATACCTTTACAAATATATTTTTTGTGTATGCTGTATAAGTGCACACACATTTTTTACCGAGAGTGTTTACGTGGTAATGACCCAAAACCGACTTTACAAAATGTAAATCATTCTAATGTTTTCTTTGAATGAGAGAACAGAATAATCTTCACATAATTCACATAAATATTCTAGCCTACAAGACTGGTTACTCAAAAGTTTATTCAGGCCAATTCAGTTATTTCAGCTACATTTCATTCTCAACAACCTGCTTCCATGCATAGTATTTGTTTTCTTAAAAATGCAAGCATTTACCTCCATATTTCTAACATATTATTGTAGCACAGTTTGTGCTGAATATAAAAACATACATGTTGGCCAATACTGTGTAATAAGTAGCTGAAATAAGCAATGTCAGGGCATGTCAAAACATTTTGGGGGTCCCCAAATCACTTCAGATTGCTGTCAGAAACACAATTAAACTCCCCAATTTAATACTTCAAGTGGAAGTTAAAAGGTTACATTTATTTTGAACTCAATTATATGCCTATACAAATGTTATTATTAAGTGTAATACAACAGCAAAAAAAAGTCCAAATTACTACATAAGAAAAAATAAAACAAAGTCAAATGTATTGGCATCTAAACACTTCCATCCACAAGTCAGACTGCACTCAAAATGAACTGCTTTTTATTTAGGGCGCCTATTTGCCCATAGAGGTTTGCCCCCTTCATAATAGAAAGTGTGTGAGCTTGCTTGATACAGCAATTAAGTGTTAAGGGCCATTAGTTTGTGCTGAGATGAGAGAAACAGGGGATGATAAATGAACGTGTGGAAGAATGAGTGCAAATATGTTCGTCCCCTGAGACCCAACAGTCACACTATTATGCTGACTCTGACTGTGCGTCTGCCTCCACATCACAGAAATATATGAAGAAAAAAAAAGTAAATGCATGCCATTATGAAGCAGAGCCAGCCTGCTGCTGCCGCAGTGATGACAGGGGCACAAGAAGGTTCAGGGTAACGTTGCTGAAAGTGCTTTGCTGCTGGAGAAGAGATACGGAAGGTCGGTTGACCCGAGAGACTGGATCCTTACAAATGCGTACATGTAGATTAATAATCGGCTATTAGCATTGCATATGCATGACTTGGGAAAAGAGCATGTACATCACTTGGTATCGTACTCTTGTATAATAAATTTATACATTATGAAGTACTGAGAAAGAAAAATTGTACCGTGTTCAATATTTGTTTTTCCCAAATATTTGTTTGATACAAACACATTAAATCAATCATGTAATAACCCAGAAAAAATATGCCTTGAAGTTTATATATCAAATTTGATGAAGATTTCTGTAAAACGTTTTCTGAGGCTATATCGATGTTCTTCTCTTTCTCACTATCAGAGGCTTTCTCAAAAATGACCTTTCCAAACTAAAACAGTAACAGTTACTGAACAATTTGGTCTACATTAACAGTTTATAATGTTCAAAACAAACAAACAAACAAACAAACAAAAATATATAGATGATTAAGTAATGTAAAAAACCCTGCATATTTCATAAACAAATACATAAAGTTAGTCCTGGAGCGGAAAAGTACAGAAAAATAATAGGTTTGTCGTCAGTTAATTAAAAGTTACAGTAAATATATAATGCATAAGCTTTAAAAGTTACAGTAAATATATAAGCATGATCAAACACCCAAGAAAGCTGCGGTCACACTGGGCTTTTCCTCCCATAGACCGCAAACGCAAAGTCATGCGTCAAGTTTCGCATGTTGCTGCGGTGGAAAGTTCAAGCTTGGTGAACTCTGACCTGCGAAATCGCATCACTTGACTGCGTGAGACCAATCGAGGATCAAAACACGACCTCTCTGGACAGAAACGTAAAATATGGAGCAATAGCTCGGTTTTTTAAATGTCTAATTATCTTGTTTAATCCCGCCCCTTTTCGCAGCGCCGTACGACAGAATTTTGCACACACAAAGCCCAGTGTAACCGTAGCTTAAGGGGGAGAACACGTTCAGAGCCCGGCGGCTAATCGGCAGGTCAATCAGAAATAATAAATAACACCTGTTATTCTAGTGATTTGGGCCGGAGAGACACCCTTCTTAAGGAGAACACAAGGAGCAGCCGGGAGAAGAGAGAGCACACACACACACAGTTACAGTGTTGTGGTGGCTACATTTAAAAATAAAAGACATTTACTTACCTGAATCGCCGACCCTGTCTACTTCTTCCCACAACAACAACGAACGTTATTACAACTTGCAATAAATTTGACACTTTATCAAACAATCTTAAACAAAGTCAGGGTTTTCATATGAAAAAACAGCACAAATAGTTCAACACTAATAATAATAATAATAATAATAATAATAATAATAATGATAATAATAATAATAATAATAATAATAATAACACTAATAATAATAATAATAATAATAATAATAATAATAATAACACTAATAATAATAATAATAATAATAATAATAATAATAATAATAATAATAATAATAATAATAATAATAACACTAATAATAATAATAATAATAATAATAATAATAATAATAACACTAATAATAATAATAATAATAATAATAATAATAATAATAATAATAATAATAATAATAATAATAATAATAATAATAATAATAATAAATTACTTTCAGCACCAAGTTAGCATACTTACATGATTTCTGAAGAATCATGTGATGCTGAAAACTGGAATAACATTCAGAAAATCAGATAAATTGCTTTTTAAAATATATTACATTAGAAAACAGTTCTTACAGCAAAAAAAGTACATTAAGTAACTAATTAGGTTAAGTAACCAATTATACTACAATTAAAAAAAATTAAAAACTTTTTCATAATATCATTATGTTTACTGACTTTTTAATCAAATAAATTGAGTTGTGGTGAACAGAAAAGTCCTTTAAATGAACAAACATTTATAATAATATGAATTATGATTACATATTGTGATAATGCAGAAAACACAGCTAATTTCAAACATCCAGCAATGGAGAAAGTTGTTTTGTTGCATCGAGCATTCATTCAATTTCCTTCAATTTAGTCCCTTTATTCATCAGGGGTCACCACATCAGAATGATTCGCCAACTTATCCAGCATATGTTTTACACAGCGGATGCCCTTCCAGCTGCAGCCTAGCACTAGGAAACATCCATAGAGCACACACAAAGGAAACTCACGCGAACACAGGGAGAACATGCAAACTCTGCACAGAAATGCCAACTGACCCAGCCGACCTTCTTGCTGTGAGGCAACAGTGCTCACAGTGTCACCCTGCATCCAGCATGTCTAATTAAAATCAGGGACATTCTATTCTAGACATACAAAAGGAGAACACAAATGCGAATGAAAAAAGGAGAAACAGTTAAAAATGAGGCAAAAAGAACGAGCAAAACTATTCAAAAATATGCCAAATAATATGATGCAACATCTCCAAATGAACTGCATGTGTGGCTTTATGCTTGAAAGGTCTACTAGAAAAGGCACTAGGTCCTTTTAGTACTCCTTTGCTTTGACCACTAGCGGTCTATCTTCAACTAATCGTGACGTTAATGGAACCAGCTATGCATTCACTGACTTTTATTAGCTGTGGAAATACTTTCAACTCCAGCACCACTGATCCATAATGCGACCTTGGTGTACAAAATCAATCTTGGAGCAGTAGAGCTCGGTTATGGTCTTACTGCCAGACGACACATGCTGTTGGTCTACCTTTTTTTTCCTGCTCGCTTTCTCTCTACAGTGAAAACTCCATTGTGTGCTTTGTTCAAGCTCAATAAAAGCCTACTTTCAGTGAAGGAACAGACAAAAGACAACAAATTAAGTTGTTAGCCTTCACTGTTTGGATTAGAGTTGAGTAAAGAGACTGCCCACTCTTTGAGAAGGAAAAACCTGCATTAAACACAGTGTTACAAGGGGTTGCCAGAGACAAAACCTACTATAAGCATTGATTTTTACACTCAACAGTTCTAAGATAAAAATCAAATGGCATCGAAATATGAGTTAGCATTAGGGTAATCTATATGCTAATGTATTTCTAATGAATAAATAACTAAATGAAATGTTATCTTGCTTAGAGAGACGTTGCCAAACAAAATGCTCTTTAGGATGCAAATAATTTGCATTTCATTTAAATAAAGACCGTCTGTCCTCGAACAGCAAATCAAATCATGGTTTACTGGTGTATTCGCTGTTTTCAGCTGTAGTAAAGCTGTCAAGTGAGGTTTTATTGGTCAGTGACATAATCTAAAGCAGGGGTTCTCAACCTTTCTTACTTTAGGGGCTTACTTCTTTCTCCGATCAATTTTTGAAAGCCCACCTGTCTGAAATTTTCTCTAAAATTGTATGAAATGCTCATTTAAACCTTTATTTAGTAACAAATATATATAATACATTTATTGTTACAGTCAGAATTATTAGCCCCACTATAAATTTTTTTTTCCTTTTTTGAAGAGTCATTTGGAATGTTTTATTTAAGGCTAAGAGCACAGTCTTGTAAATTTGTGTATGTTTTATTTCCAACATACATTTTGGTGCGATTCATCTTATAGATTATTGGTTTGGTTCGAGAGTTATAATGCTTTGCCAAAGGACTTTTTTAAAATACCTAAGTGAAAAAATGAATGGATCCATTTTACATGCATAGTTTACTAAACATTTCAATTCTGTCATAATTCACTCACTCCTAGGTTGCTCCAAGCTTGTTTGAGTTTCTTTTTTCTGTAGAGCACAAAAGAAGATATTTTGAAGAATGCTGGTAACCACTGATTTCCCACTGTAAAATACATCTGTAAATTAGCAGTTTTCCCTATTTTATGTTTGTGGATTCATGTTTTTTATTTTTCATTTATCCTCATTTATTTACACTTTTGAATTGCATTACGGGACCTTGATCCTTCATCCAACAACTTTTAACCTAAAAATTCGAAAAAGTGACATCTATTAATATTTTTAATAGTTTAAAGTGATATATTGTTTGGATTGGTGTTGTATATTATGATACAAAAACCTCGCAATAAACTGCTGGTAGATTTTTTGTTATTTTACAGACTCTATATACATATACTCTCCATATATTTCTCTATATACAACACAATCTCACGGCAATTCTTAACTGTTTGATTTAGTGGCTAATTTGTATGAATTTGTATAATCTCAATCATATAATTTAGTACGGTTTGCTTATAATCCGATGACGGTTGGGTGCCACGCCTCCTTTTTAAAATCGTAAATTTTTGTACGACTGAACTCGTACGAATTAGCCAGTAAACTGACAAAACGTAAAATACTTAAGTTTACGTTCATGAGAACAGGCTGCTATATATTATTTTTTATACATTATGTTATTTCAAACTACTAAAATGTCAATCAGTCACTTTGTTAAACAGTAGAGTTAAATTTTCAACCTCAAAATTGAACCAACAATGCAATTCACAGCCATAAATAACCAGAAAACATATCTGAATCACAAAATACAGACATTAAAAAAACACACAAAAAAATACTGTGTACTCCAAATATTTCACTATGGATGTCACTGGATACCCCTTCATAGCATTGTTCATTATATCTTCTTTTGTGTTCAACACACTGTAAAACCCAAAAAGTTAAGGTAACTCAAACCATTTGAGGAAACCGTTTGCAACAAACCATTTAAGCTTAAAAACTAATCCTAATGAGTACTGTGAACTTAATCCATTTGAGTAAAAGCACAGTAAAACCCAATAAATGAGGAGAACTCAAATTAAAAGAGTACTGTAAAACCCAATAAGTTCAGGCAACTCAAACCGTCTGAGGAAACCGATTGCTACAAACCATTTGAGTTAAAAAACTAATCTATATGAGTACTGTGAACTTACTCCATTTAAGTTTAAGTAATGAGGTATTTAATTAACTCATTACCTTCAACACTGAGTTTAAAACTCTTTACAAATGAGTAGAATTAGCTTTCAGTCAATTTTAAGTTAACTACACTCATTTCATTTGATAAAGTTGACGGTTTTACAGTGCAGAAAAAGAAAAAAAAAACACAAGATTTTAATCAAATTTGAATGAGGTTTGCAAATATCCATATTTGGGTGAATTATCCCTTTAATATTCAGCTTTGCATTTGTATGTTTAAAGAAAGTCACTTCAGTATTTGCTTTTATATCCTGCAATCAATTTGTATGCTTGTTTCTGAATGATTGGAGAACAGCGAATAAATTATCATGCAATTGGATCAAATATCTTTTGAAATACCTTACATGTTATAATATATACCAAACATGGGATATCCTCTATGAATCCTTACTGTTTATCTTTGACCTTCTCTGCGTATAAGCGTGAGCGATATGGTATGACTGTAGAGTCAACGAATCAGCCGCATGCAAGTCACGTTGCTGCACGTCTTCCTGCAGGTCTCCTTTCACAACATTAGTAAAACAAATCAGACTCACTCTGGACTCAGGAGCCATGTTGATGAAATGATGATTGCTGAAGAGCACCGACAGAAACACATTTACCTCATGCCGAGAGGGAGCGATTGTCATTACTGAGTTTCACTCTTTTTTGTCGCCGCAATTAAGCGGTCTGGAGAAGAGAGATGAAGGTCAAAAATACATGCAGAACAAGATGGTGGCGGTCAAACTGTGAGCAGCTAAAGCCAGGGACATATTGTCTGAGACTAACTATCATTATTCATTATTGAGCAGAATCAATCATTGCTGTCAAATGTCTCCCTCAGTATTGTACAGTTTGTCATAGGAGATGTCGTACAGTCTGCTGTTATTTGTACTCAAGATGTACAGAAACTGGGGTCAAATAATCCAAACTGAGAAGGAATAAGCTTAATAGATAAGTTGTGAGCTTATATTATATGCTTGTGTAAGGCAGATTTTCTTTTTATTTAAATGTGTTATTTTCTTTTTAATTGAGGGACAACATTTTTTATTCATTTATTTTTTACACATTATATACACACTGTAATACCCAAAAGGTTAAGGTAACTCAAACCATTTGAGGAAACGGATTGCAACGAACCATTTAGGTTCAAAAACTAATCCTAATGTTTAAGTACTGTGAATCCTAGGATTAAGTACTGTGAACTTAATCCATTTGAGTAAATGAAGCAATTTGAGCACAGTAAAACCCAATAAATGAAGAGAACTCAACCAACTGAGTACTGTAAAACCCAATAAGTTTATGCAACTAAAACTGTTTGGGGAAACCACACTGAAAAAAATTATTCAAAGATGATTCCTTGGATTTACTCCATTTTTTTACGTTAAGTGGTTGTAAACAATTTATTTGGGCTGAATTTAAACAAACAAATTAAGTTGAACATTGCTCAATTTAATTTGTTTGTTTAAATTCAACACAAATAAATTGTTTGCAACAGTTTTGCATGCAACACTTTTTTCAGTGCACTTGCTACAAACCATTTGAGTTAAAAAAACAATCTATACGAGTACTGTACACTTACTCCATTAAAGTTGAACTCATGAAATATTTAAATAACTCATTACCTTCAACACTGAATTCAAAACTCTTTTCAATTGAGTAGAATTAACTTTCAATAAATTTAGAGTTAACTACACTCATTTCATTTGATAAAGTTGACTGTTGGGTTTAACAGTGCAACTATATTAAATAAAGTCTGAATCAATTTGTCAAAAATGTAAAGGAAATATATTAACTGTGGAAAAAAAACATCCCGAACACAAAAAAACTAATTAAATGCACACATAAATTCAAAAGAAAGTTTATATTTTAAAAAATAATAAAATTACTATATATACAAAAGAAGATTATGCGAATAAGCTTGTGTCTTGACTCATGAGCTTTAGTTAGGTGTTAATTAGGAATAACAAACTTAACTCAATTGACCAATCAAAATCAATTGTATTCCAGAGAGCTGTGTAATAAATAACATGCACTCTCTCTCCCTTATCTACTGTCCACTCACCGGCCACTTTATTAGGTACACCTTACTAGTATTGGGTTGGACCCCATTTTGCCTTCAGAACTGCCATAATTCTTGTGGCATAGATTTAACAAGGTAGTGGAAATATTCCTCAGATTTTTGTCGTTATTGACATGATAGAGTCACAGTTGCTGCAAATTTGTCAGCTGCACATCTATAATGCAAATCTCTCATTCCACCACACCCCAAAGGTACTTTATTGGATTGAGCTCTGGTGACTGTGGAGGCCATTTGAGTACAGTAAACTCATTGTTATGTTCAAGAAACCAATCTGAGATGATTCACGCTTTATGACATGGCACGTTATCCTGCTGGAAGTAGCTATCAGATGATGGGTACACTGTGCTCATAAAGGGATGGACATGGTCAGCAACAATACTCAGGTAGACTGTGGCATTGACACAATGCTCAGTTGGTACTAATGAGGCCAAAGGCAGGATTAATCCATGCTTTCATGGTGTTGACGCCAAATTCTGACCCTATCATTCGAATGTTGCAGCAAAGGTCGAGACTCATCAGACCAGGCAACGTTTTTGAGCTGGTCAACGTTGGTGAGCCCGTGCGAATTGTAGCCTCAGTTTCCTGTACTTACTATTAATGAGCTCATGATCAGAATCAGGTGTGTTTGGTTAAGGAGACACAGAAAATGTGCAGAGCTGGTGGTCCTCCAGGAACGTTGTTGAGAAACACTGTTTTAAGTCATTGTAATAGTAAATAAATCTATTCATAAATATATGATATATAATATGAATATGACTGCATGTTCTCCACATGTTAACGTGGGATTTCTCCGGGTGCTCCGGTTTCCCCCACAGTCCAAAGACATGTGGTATAGGTGAATTGGGTGAGCTAAATTGTCTATAGTGCATGTGTGTGAATGAGTGTGTATGGATGTTTCCCAGTGAGGGGTTGTGGCTGGAATGGCATCCGCTGCGTAAAACATGTGCTGGATAAGTTGGCGGTTCATTCCACTGTGGCGACCCTGGATTAAAAAAGGGACTAAGCCGAAAAGAAAATGAATGAATGAATGAATTTTCTAAAAAGATATGCATTTAAAAATATCTTCATTATTTCATTGAAAATGGTTATTTGGAGTGGAAAATGTAATCGATACTTTTTTCTAGTTGATGAACAGAAAGTTGTTCAATTACTGTAATGCAGTACAACTGAATTTATAAAAAAAAAAAAAAAATGGAAAAACTCTAAATAGTTGCATCACTTTTGTGTGCAGTATTTCTTCTTTACAAACCCTCTGCAATCCAGTTTAATCAGGCATTTTCACAACCAACAGCATTTTTCAGAATCAACCTGCAAGACGGGCAATTGTGGTGTGCGAAATTCACTCAGCACAGATTTTGTGGCTGCGTTTGCTGCTACATGATTTGCATAATTCCTTTAGTGAACGAGGTGCTAAAACAATGCAAACAGTGCAGGCAAATTAATAGAGCTATCAGCAGGCGCAATTCATCCACTCCTCCCTCTCACTTTCAGCCAGCGCTCGACTGACGCGTTTTCATTTGTTTTTAAAAAGTTACATCATCTCATCCTCAGAGACACATCCCAGCCCTCTGAGTAAATCTCGCTCTTGAGCATTATATTCTCAGTCTCACTCGCTTCCTCATTCTTCCCGTGAAAGGGAACAGACAAAGCTTTGCCATCTATTATTTTAATCACGCTAATTATATCAGACGGTTTTATGTGATGTACGGTTCAGATCAAGCAATGGGTAATTTAATTGGACCCTCTTGCCATCCTGTGCTCTAAGAGTCAAATTTCAATGATCAGCCGCTATTGATGATCATTACCATGATAAAAATAGCAATAAAAGACCATGAGTTAATGCTGTCACATAGGCAGAGAGATAAAAGTGCTACGGTAATTCAAATGGAGATTTAGAAAGAGCTGCAAAAAATGATTTTGACATCACGTCTCATCATGCATCTCAAAGAAAAGGCTTGGTAGTGAACTGCATGGTTCCTCTAACAAAAAAAATCACATTTTGCAATCGCTGCGGTAACACAATCATCGCAGTAAAACAGAAGAACTTAGCGTTATGAATCAGTGCCAGTTTGCACATGTTCACTACCTGACAAAAGTCTTCTTGTCAATCCCAGTTTTAAGAGCAACAAATAATAACTTGACTTCTAGTTTCTGATGAATCATCTGTTTAACTGCATCCAAATGATCACAAATACTGCAGAAGACTTACTGGAAGCCACAAAGACCCAAGATTCCCACAGAAATCAGTTAAGTTTGGTGAAAGAAAAAACATGGTTTGGGGTTACAATCATTATGGGGGCGTGCGAGAGATTTGCAGAGTGAATGGCAACATCAACAGCCTGAGGTATTTGCAGTACATTTGTGCTTCCCATTACGTTACAAACCACAGGAAAGGACTAATTCTTCAGCAGGATAGCACTCCTTCTCATACTTTAGCCTCCACAGCAAAGTTCCTGCAAGCAAAGGTCAAGGTGCTTCAGGATTGGCCAGCCTAGTAACCAGATATGAACATTATTGAACATGTCTGGGGTAAGATGAAGGAGAAGGCATTGAAGATGAATCCAAAGAATCTTGATGAACTCTGGGAGTCCTGCAAGAACGCTTTGCCATTCCGGATGACTTTATTAATACATTTTTTGAATCATTGCAGAGATGTGACAATTTTCAATTTTGTTCATTGGATGTAAATACACTGCAAAAAATACTTTTATTACTTAGATTTTTTTGTCTTGTTTAGTCCAAGTATCTAAAAATTCTCAAACCAAGAAGCATTTTCTTGACAAGCAATAAATTTACTTGTTTTAAGAAATAATATGCCAAAAATAAGTGTGTTTTTCCTTAAAACAAGCAAAATAATCTGCCAATGGAATAAGCAAATTAATATTATGTCAAAAAGAATATCAAGATTATTTTACATAACCCATTGGCAAATTATTTAGCTTGTTTTAAAGAAAAACTCATTTAATCTTGACATATTATAAAACAAGACAGATGTTTTTGCTTGTCTAGAAAATGCTTCTTGATTTAGTGAAGTTTAATATCTTAAACTAATTTCGAGAGGAGTACGTGCTCATGATTAACCCAGCTGGCTCACATTAGCTAATCACAACCCTCCAATCAAAGCATCATAAGTTCCTATATATATATCCTCTTTTCTCTTTGCAACTATCTTCATCTTGAAGAAACCCCCTCCCCCCCCAGGGCTCTCTCTCCCGGGACAGCATGCCAAACAAGCTTCGTAAGTGATGAGCTAAGTGTGAACTCTTGAAATAATGTTTAGATATTTTTTTGAGGATTGGCCATGTGAATTAGGGCTTTTTAATATTTTTTCGATTGCCATGGACTGAAGAGCACCGACACATTATTTAAGCTACCCCTGAGCACTTTCTGTTTGATTTTGAACTTGTAAATGTTATTAATATTGGTTTCAATTTAAATGTTTATTATTTATTTGTATATCAAATAGCACTTTTGATTATATGGTTTTGTTTGCTTAGGCTTTAAACTGGGGGAAGTGTTTCAGGTGAAGTGTTTGCTTGATTGTTTTGTTAGCTGTATGTTTGTTATAACGTGATGTACTCAGTTTGATTTATGTACCTCTTAGGGACCCCCTCGAAAATGAGATGGTTCGTCTCAATGGGCTATCCCATTTAATAATTTTTTTTTCTAAAATTTGATATCTGTACTAAAAACAAGACTGCAAGGTATTTGCAAATGCCTAATGCAATATTCCAGTTTTTGCACACAAGTCAACTCATATATTTGAATATATTGAAAGGTGAGTATGAAGTGTCATGGTTTGGGGATATTTTCTGTAGCAGGAGTTCTCTTACCTCTTATACAGCTATAGGGCAGAGTGAATGCATTTCTTACACTCTATAATCCTAACATTTCTTAAAAAAATGAGATGTTTTTGCTTGAGCTTATACTAGAACCGGAAGGATAAATCTTACTAGATGTCTCTGGTTTTGGCCACTGGAGTATGAAACAGAAGCCTTGAGCCTGAAAGCATCTGTCCACTGTGAGCAACTCCAACAGGATAATCGACATTTCCCTTGTGCCCTTTGGGGACATTCTTAAAAAAAAAATCAGTTTAAGATTTCCAATTACATATTCATTTCCCCTCTCAGGACTCACAGTCAGGACGGGATGCCGAGGCCGCATTTCTGCCAGTGAGCTTTACTAAATGAATTATCATTTCCCCTTTAGCTGTCTCTAACTGTGTTTGCCGAGGATCTTTAAACTGTTTGGATTGAGTTGCACAGTAATGGTTTTAGCAAAGACATGGAGAAGATAAAAATGACATAAGGAAATGGGATCGAATGGAGTCGTATACTTATTATAATATCATATATTACATGGTTGCATTAAAATATGAGTCATTTAAAGGTTTACATTGTATTTCTTGTATTTAGCAAAAGTGTTTATCAAAATATGCCTTAAGTGCTCATTTTCACAGTAAATGTCCACATGTAATACTAAGGCACTCAGAGAAAGATAGCATGCTGGGGAGTTTTTGGAGCGTGGCATGAAAAATTATCTCATGCGGAGCATTTGATGATATATAATGCAGTGATGTTTGAAGGTTAATGTAAAGTTTAAGCTCAGGGATGTTAGAACTCATAAATCAAGGCTTGGCTTTAAACTGTCAGACAAATGCTGAACACTGAAGCCCAGTACACTGTATAAGAGGTTGCTAACATTCGGATACCAAGGACTTGTGAGAGGCTTTCTACATAAAATAAAACAAAAATAAAATGCAGTTCATGTACAAAAATCTGATCACACCAAGAGAGAAAAATGGCATCATAGATTAATATCGTATTAACCATAGATTTTGCAAAGGCAAAAAAAAAAAAAAAAAAAACTTGCAAAATAAAACTACATGCAAAAAGATCTGAAAAAAAAAATCAACAACACTGAAGCCAAAAACAGATTGTTAAACTATTATGTGAAACTTACACTAACCGGCCACTTTAATAGGTACACCTTACTAGTACCGGGTTGGACCCCCTTTTGCCGTTTAAACTGGCTAAATCCTTTGTGGCATAGATTCAACAAGGTACTGGACATATTCCTCAGAAATTTTGGACCATATTAACATGATAGCATCACGCAGTTGCTACAGATTTGTCGGCTGCACATCCAATCTCCCGTTCCACCACATCCCAAAGGTGCTCTAAAAGATTGAGTTGTGGTGACTGTGGAGGCTATTCGAGTACAGTGAACTCATAGTCATGTTCAAGAAACCTGTTTGAGATGATTCGTGCTTTTGACATGTTGTGTTATCCTGCTGGAAGTAGCCATCAGAAAATGGGTTACACTGTGGTCATAAATTGATGGACATGGTCAGCAACAATACTCAGGTAGGCTGCAGCATTGACACGATATATCCCCAACACCATTACACCATTACCACCAGCCTGAACTGTTGATCTAAGGCAGGATGGATTCTGACCCTAGCATCGAAATGTCACAGCAGAGATCGAAACTCATCGGACCAGGCAACGTTTTTTCAATCTTCTACTGTCCAATTTTGGTGAGCCTGTATAAATTGTAGCCTCAGTTTCCTGTTCTTGGCTGACAGGAGTGGCACCCGCTGTGGTCTTCTGCTGCTGTAGCCCATCCGCCTCAAGGTTGGACATGTTGTGCATTCAGAGATGCTCTTCTGCATACATCGGTTGTAACGAGTGGTTATTTGAGTTACTATTGCCGTTCTATTAGCTCGAACCAGTCTGGCCATTCTCCTCTGACCTCTGGCATCACCAAGGCATTTGTGCCCACAAAACTGCCGCTCACTGGACATTTTCTCTTTTTCGGACCATTCTCTGTAAACCCAAGAAATGGTTGTGCGAGAAAATCCCAGTAGGTCAGCAGTTTCTGAAATACTCTCGTCTGGCACCAACAACCATGCCACTTTCAAAGTTACTTAAATCACCTTTCTTCCCCCTTCTGATGCTCAGTTTGAAGTGCAGCAGATCGTCTTCCCTGAATGATTTGAGTTGCTGCCATGTGATTGGCTGATTAGAAATATGTGTTAACGACCAGTTGGACAGGTGTACCTAATAAAGTGGCCAGTGAGTGTATTTACTCGTTTATCGAAGTCTTTTGTTCTACAATACCAACTGGAGTTGTTTTTTTACTGACTTCATTGCATTTATATTTATTTGCACACTGTTTTTCCACAATAAATATTGTGGCACAGCAGTTTTACATTCCAATCCCCAGTGAGCAAGATAAAAGCACAAATTATGGGGAAATCTAAGCAGAATGCTAAAACACTCTAAATATTCTTAAAGGGGTTATATGATGCTATTAAAAAAAAGCTGAATAGTTTAGCAGGCTTTGATGTTTAAAAAAACAGATTATTATTTTCCATATTTTCCCAATATTCAACTTAGTCTGTCTGAAATGCTAATTTCTAAGCCCCTCCTTCTGAAAGACCCAGAGTTTCCTGACTGGCAAGCTCTGATTGGCCTCAAGCATAACACCCCATAACTATAACCGCATACTAAATCCCAAGCTTTCAAGGCTCCTAAAGCAACTGTAAACAGTTAATAATGTTGTAGGTTTTTCTGTTTCAGTTTAAGCCTAAGCAGATCAATAAGAACACGCTTTACAAGCATTACATGAGCGGAATGTTAAGTGTTTAAGTTGTGTTTTTAATTTGCAACTCTCCTATGGGAATGTGCAATTAGTTTAGATCATGTAGCTAATGTTTCAAGCTAGCATGTAGGTGCGAGAGGGGGTCTAACAGCTGAGCCCTGGGCCAAAAAACAAAACTCAACATTTGAACAGTCAATAGTAGATACTTTAATAAATGATCAAACACACTTTGCTATTCAGGTAACCCAATTCTATTTCCCCTCCCACGTGGCACCGATCAGAAATAACTAGTTTAAGCAGGAATAAAGCACACATATTCCAATATTCCAGCCCGATCTCACAAAGAGCAGGTCAGAAAAGTGGTTAATTCATACAAATCCATATGATCACATTTACATGAAAGTGTACAAATTTTAAAAGGAGGTCTGTCCCCAAACCCCACCCCTAACTCTACCCCTCATTACTAAAATGGACGAATGAGATCATAAAATGTATACAAATTGGCCAGTAAATAAAAAAAACCTACAAGCTGCTTTGAGATTGCATTGAATATTCTCAGATCAGTTTAAGCCCTCATTCATATGTGCAAACGACATGGCAGAATAGAACTGATATGTTAAGCTGCTTTGACACAATCCATATTTATAGAAATAAAGATGAATTGACTTTAATTGGTTATTTAGGTTTTTAGTGTGAGTTGACCTTTACTGAAAAAAATTATGCTGGCATATTTCACAGACACCAACAAGCATCACATGTCTCTTTCCAATGGAACGGTTCTTGAGATGTTCTCTGTTATATAGAATTTAATTTTATAGAATTTAAAAATATAGAAGTTAATTTTCACAACAACACTACAGTATAGCCAACCTAGTGCTGTGTTTGTTCCTGTCATTTTTCTGTTTTGTTACAATAACCTACGCTAAAACGTGGGATTCACCAGCTGTTTGCTAATAAAGGAAGGAGCAACAGAGACAATTATGTATGGGACTTCGTCAGACTTTGACAGGGACTTTATCAGTAACTGTTGCAGTACACATGGACCAGTTTCTTCTTCCTCCGGATCATCATATGCAAGTGTAATTAAAATTGTTGCCTCATTTTCTGTACTTTGCAAAATATGTGTTTAATTGTGTGTTATAAGCTGTAATCACCCTGCCCGGCTTGTGATAACTTATCTATTATAGATCAGTGCTTGTACTGTATTTCTCAGGTTAAATCTGTATGGGGCTGTTCACATATCGCGTCCAAAACCACATTGAAAACACGACGCACTCTTCTTACTTTTAACAATTTAAATGTGTTTTTGAACTCGCGATCCTCTGCCGTTTGTCTTTGCTATGGCCACCATCAGCTGTTCCTCACACACTGTTCCAAAATAGTTCAACTTTTGCCACTGTGTAGATTAATATTCAATGTGTGTCAATGTTATTACTTGGGGTTAGGGTTAAGAGTAGAGTAATGCGCTGGTGTTTAACTGCATTACTTTATTGCATTCCTACATTGGGCTCTCACACTCTCTGCTACTTCATATCAGTGGTGGGTGTTTCTCTCTGTCTCGTACTGAACACAGTCAACCAATCGCAACAGACTGGGTCATCGGTCAAATCAGCGCAGATTAGCTTCACGGTGAGGTTTGGGAACAAATGAATCGCTGAACGAATCATATGGGAGTTGTTGGGATAATTAGTTAAAAATAAATGCATATTTTAAGACAATGCAAGTGATTTTTGACCTTGCATGCATATCAGCCTGTTGTTGGATACCCCCAATACCAAAATATGACCTTTTAAAATGCAAAATAGGAGCTCTTTAAAGAATTACAATGTGCACTAGCAAAATAAACATTGTAAATTTGGATTTCACACAGTCTTTAAGTAAAGATGTTTAAATGATTGTTAACAAAAATCTGACGTAATGGAAAAAAAAAATGTATTCAATGTTTTCTGTCTTATATTTCATCTGCAACAACAATGTGAACTTTTATGAAAATGCGTTTGGTAATTACCTTCTGCATGCATAATTATGTAAATACCTAAGGAGATTTCTCTAGACAAAAGACCCGCGAATAGCAGGTTAACGTCTCCAATAATGTAGGATATTAGATATGAAAGAAATGTGGATGATGTGACAAGATGATTGACAGGGCACATAAGCAAACAACACAACAGTCCATTAATGAGGAGGTAGCAGGTCTCAAAGCTTCCGTTACACACTCCACAAAAAGAGTCTATAGCTTCAGGACTAATGTCTAAGATTACAAACCGTTGTACAATCATGTACATTTGAAGTTTCCTCTAGTTCTCCATTGAGGATGTTTATGAATATTCATAAAGTACATGAGCGTTTGCCTTGTACTTGATTCATATATGACAATATTTCACAGCCAAGTCTCTACAGCACATGAACAGTTGCGCCGGTTCTACAAGAACATGTTTAAAATTCAGCTCATGCCATCTTTTCTTTGCTTTACAAGCACTAACTTCAAATTCTGCCGTTCTTGACATTTGCTCTTTTCGTTTAATATGTGTTTGATAAGCTGTAGTCTCGTCCCCCCCGGCGGCAGCTGCTAGGGTACTCAGAACGTCCCAGATGAGAGAAAGCCACCATGAAGAGAAGAACCACCATCCATTTCTTCCATTTAAACAAATTGTCAAAACTTGGTGCCTCAACTGAAGCACAAAATTACAAGCTCTCTCCGTACATGTGTACACTGATGGGTAGGTAGAGCACAGAGAGAGAGGATATGCTCACACACACACACACACACACTGAAACAGCATGATTTGTGGGATGTATCAAGAACCTCATGTGAGGCATAACAGAGGGAAAAAGCTCGGCCCCCCGAAGCGCCTGCGTTTCTCATCCCCTTTCTCTTCACTAAACACAGAACGAGGAAAGTAAAACGAGCTTGTTCCAGATCTGGAGGAAGAACTAAGCCTAATGGAAATTATAAAGCTCAATTTTGGCTCAGAGGAGAAAATAAATTCGGTCTGTATGAGAGAAACATTAGAATAAATATCTCCTTGGCTCAGGTCCTTACAAGCGGTCTGTGCCATATTATTAGTTTTGTCAGCTGTCAAGCGATATCTTCATTATACGAATTTAGCATAACCAAAAAAAGGACACATTTTGTTTTTGATATTTTCGTTTTTTTTTCTAAGATTTGTGTAAAATGGATAGATTGATTGATTGACTAAATGATTGATTGTCTATCTAATTGATTAACAAAATGTACACATAAACTACATATAACAAATAAACATATATGTGGCAGGTAGAAAATATATACAGTAAATCCATGATTTATATATGGGTTTGTTTTGTTTTTTCAGCCTAATGATGGCTCTTTGGATCTCATCTTGAGAGTTGACAGTAACAGATTCCAAATGCAAACAGCACAATGGAAATGAACTCTGAAACTTTTATCTGCTCATTGTCATTGAGATAATGAGGGAATAACACACACCTGGCCATGGAACAGCTTAGAAGCTAATTAATTTTGGTCCTTTAACAAGTGGGAGGCATATTTACAAACTGTTGTAATTCTTACACCGGTCACCTGATTTGGATGCATACCCTCAAATTAAAGTTGACAGTCTGCATTTAAAGCACATCTTGGTCATTTCATTTCAAATCCATTGTGTTGGTGTATAGAGCCGAAATGTTAGAATTGTGTCGATGTCTAAATATTTATGGATATTTATATAAATAAATATAAATATATATACATTTAAATTACGGATATTTAAATATATATATATATATATATATATATATATATATATATATATATATATATATATATATATATATATATATATATATATATATATATATATATGAATGATAGCATTGAAGGAAACAAGTGAAAACCTCTTTTAAAACAAGCCGACTAAATCACATTACACTTAAAATGAGTTCTTTGTGCTCCAGCTGGTTAAATCAGATCAGTTATGAAACTATCTTGAAATGTGTTTGATTCTTACACACTTCTGAGTTTGTAAAAGCTCAGGGTCTGCTGAAAATCTGCTTGAATATGATCCACACAGACAAGGGAATGAGCTCCCAAAGAAAGCTTTGTCTTCGTGTCTCAGAGAATTTTCTAAATCAACAAATAAACACATTCCCCCAATAACCCAAGCTGCACTAATCCATGCGTCTAGTCACTAGTTAGTTATGCAAATGAATTACATCTATCTACATGAAGCGAAGAGAGACAGACACTCAGAAATTGAGCAGCACCAAATATATGCCTTTGAGTCCATTAAAACTGCATTCAATTGACCAAAGGCCAAACCAATTGTGAATGCACAATGCAACCTCCAGTAAAAGATGCTGCTCAGAAAGATTTAAAAGCTTTACAATTCACCAACATGATCCAAAGGTCATCTTCCTTCACTGGTTTGTTTTGTGTTCTGCATTCAGTGTTCGTGTGGGTGTGAAGAGAAGCGACCGCGGATGGAAAAGACCTGCTCACCTCTGCTCATAATGAAAAAATTGCTCCCTTTTGGAAGGTTTGAAGCAAGGACAACAGTCACTGGAGATCTGACATGCTGATTTAGCCTCTGTTCAGCTTTTGCTTTACATCTGATTCTACATGAAATCCATCTCATTAAGTGCTTTGAATCATTAGGAAAGGTTCTGGAGATTCAGGTCGGTATCTCAGCAACGGTCTAGCTGAATTTGTTCATCGCCGTTAGATTTATCAGAATGGAATAAAGCAGAGATCAGTGGAACATAAAAAATTCTTTTAAAAAGCACCTATTACGTCCATCTTTACAATATGTTAATTAAGTATTTGGTGTGTCCAAAATGTGTCTGTGGAGGTTCAGCTCAGAATACCCATCAGATAATGTGTTATACCCAGCAGAAAATGTAACTTTGGGCTCAGAGCTTTTTTGAAGCTGTGGCTAAATGCAATTGAGCTGATTCTCCCTGAAGTAGAGATCAGTGTTTGGGCATTTATGCTTTACTGATACACAGCATGTCAGAGCAAATGGGAATCTTGAGGTCAAAGGAACTGCCTGAAGAGCTAGGAGTCAGAATAGTGGCATGGTACAGATCTGGCCAAGGTTACACAAAATTTCTACTGCACTTAAGACTTTTAAGAGCACAGTAGCCTTCATAATCCTTAAATAGGTGTTTGGGATGACCAGAACCCTTCCTAGAGCTGGCCGTCCAGCCAAACTGAGCTATCAGGGGAGAAGAGCCTTGGTGAGAGAGGTAAAGAAGAACCCAAAGATCACTGTGGCCAAGCTCCAGAGATGCAGATGGGAGGTGGGAGAAAGTTGTATAAAGTCAACCATCACTGCAGCCTTCCACCAGTCAGGGCTTTATGGCAGAGTGGCCCGACATGTGAAAACCCGCATAGTTTGCCTTACAAACACATTCTCTGGTCTGATGAGACCAAGATATAACTTTTGGCCTTAATTCTAAGCAGTATGTGTGGAGAAAACCATGCACTGCTTATTACCTGTCCAATACAGTCCCAACAGTGAAGCATGGTGGTAGCAGAATCATGTTATGGGGGTTTTTTTCAGCTGCAGTGACAGGATGGCTGGTTGCAATTGAGAGAAAGATTAATGCAGCCAAGTACAGGGATATCCTGGATAAAAACCTTCTCCAGAGTATTCAGGACCTCAGACTGGGCCGAAGGTTTACCTTCCAACAAGACAAAGACTCTAAGCACACAGCTAAAATAATGAAGGAGTGGCTTCACAACAACTCTGTGACTGTTCTTGAGCAGTCCAGCCAGAGCCCTGACTTAAACCTCATTGAGCATCTCTGGAGAGATCGAAAAATGGCTGTCCACCAATGCTTACCATCCAACCAGACAAAACTGGAGAGGATCTGCAAAGAGAAATGGCAGAGGATGCCCAAATCCATGTGTGGAAAACATGTTGCATCTTTCCCAAAAATGGCCCAGCCTGAGTCCTGACTTTAACCCAATCGAGCATCTCTGGAGAGACCTAAAAATGTCTGTCCACTAATGTTTACCATCCAAACTGACAGAACTGGAAATGATCTGCAAAGAGGGATGGCAGAGGATCCCCAACTTCAGGTGTGGAAAACATGTTGCACATTTCCCAAAAAGACTCATGGCTATATTAGATCAAAAGGGTGCTTCTGCCAAATACCAAGCAAAGGGTCTGAATACTTAAGACCATGTAATATTTCAGTTTTTCTTTTATAATTAAATCTGCAAAAATGTCAATTATTCTGTTTTTTTCTGTCAATATGGGGTGCTGTGTAGGAAAGAATTAACTTAAATGATTTTGGCAAATGGATGCAATATAACAATGAGTGAAAAATATTTTTTAATAAAAATTAATTAAAAAAAAGAACTGAAAGATGTAGCACTCACACACATATCTATGAAGATGATCTACATAGAGAACACACAAGCAGTTCAACAGTTTAAATGTGTTAATTAAAAGGTATTTAATGAAAATATTAAATGTTAACAAGTTGTTGCATAGCTGAAATAATTCAATCACTTATTTTGAATTTTATATGTGAAGACACACTTGTTAATTATCCTTATAATATAAAAGTCCGCTCACAAAAAAGGGACCCCTGTAAGTCTCCTATTTAAAAGAGCAAAAATAAAATCAGGATAATTGAACTGACATATACTAAAATGCAATTACTCTGGGCTGTAAGTGTCAATTCAGCTCTTTCTGAGCGACTTTACAACACTTTTAATTTCCCTTGTGAGCATTTGGAACAACTTCACACAAATTAAACTTCCATCATACAGCTTCAAATTTCTCTTAACGTTTTGTATTCTTTATATAATCTATTTAATCAGACTTGATTCCTCTACATTGTCTTCTCTTTGACTCCGTGCCTCTGGATCTCTTTATACAGTGAACAGTTGCTTATTTGCTGGGGCATAAGGTTAATTATTAAATATGTAGCTGTCAGTCAAAGTTATCACTCTCGAATGAGGTGCTGCAGCTTTGGAGGATTAACCAGAGGCTGAGATGGATCATATGTGCCATCACTGTGTTCAGCATCAATAAGTAATTGGTTTAAAGCTGGGAATTTGATACATTTTCTAAACTGGCAATTTTGTCATTTTTCCACTTACAAGAACTCTTCTACATCATGTAATGGAGAAACATGTGCTTAGACACACTGTGGCGATACATACAGATTGCATGTTTATAGCAATATCGAATAGAGTAAAGTTTTCCTCATTTTATTTAAAGGTAAAACATACAAAAATGAAATGAATACTTCTGTACATGTGGTTTTTATTTGTAATAAATTTGCAACAATTTCAAAAACTATTTTTTCACATTGTCATTATGGGGTTTTGTGTGTAGAATTTTGAGGCAATAAATGAATTTATTGAATTAAATGAATCCATTTTCCAATAAGGCTGTAACATAAAAAATGTGGGAAAAGTGAAGCGCTATGAATACTTTATGGATGCACTGTAGATGTTAATCCAGGAACATGTCCTACTTGGTGAAATCAAGTTGGTTGTCAAAACACCTCTCAAAACGCTTTTTCAGATGAGAAAAACAGAAAGAATTGAACCAGATTCAAGACATTTTTTTATGATGCACGAAAGTTTCGGAGGCAGTGTGTCAATACAATAGACACAGTATGGGGTCAAATTATATTTTTAACGTGTGAAATCTACATTTCAAAAATTTCTGATTTGTAGAAGTTTGAACCAATGTCGTAGTCAAAACAAGACGCATAAATGCATTTGAACAAATGTAAAAAATGTAGTTCATCATGTTTTTGTTTCACAATTTACAAGACCAACCTTAAAAATATAGAATTCTAAACTATTTGTTATAAAGTAAAAGACTTAAAAAAAAAAAAGATTATTAAAAAAAAAACGTTTGAATGTTAAATCTGTTGCAACTTTGTGCACGATATCCTAAAACGTGCATAAAAATAGGATAGCAATAAAAGTATTAACGAAAACCAAAATCAAATATCAGGACATCTACACAGCAATGACCCAAAGTATCCAGACTATATCTAGACTATCAGGGTACAAATAGTACTCTGCAATTTCAATCAATACCAATCTAGTGAAAATAAACGAAAAGCAACACCTCTGATGATTCAGCAAAGCTGTTTTATGCTGATATGTAAGAGAAAGCACACTATTTCAGGAAACTACTCGCTAAGACAACCACACATGTTTCAATCCGCTATTGTATCAGCTGTCACTGAGACTTAACACTCCAACAATTGAAACACTCTCCAATTAGACATTTCAAACAATACTATTCAGCTCCAGAGTTCAATCTATCATCAGGCTGAAAAGACTCTTCTATCATCCAACACTGCTGCTGAATCTTCAAAATGAATTAAAGGGTTTTTTAATCCAAATTATGCTAATCTTCCAAGGATATTCGACACCCCACAGAAAGAACAGTTTCTGAATTTAAACAAGTTGAATTCCCCACTGGCTCACAGATCATGTGGGCCATGAAATTTTTTCTCAGGGCTGCAGCTGCAGGAATCTACTTTCATTCTACCCTAGTGCCTTTAAAGCGTTCGAGTCTGTGTAATTTGGCACTGAGTACTTTCTTTTCCTGTGGGCAACGCATTTTCTTCTTGATGGAGTGGGGAATCTACATGCTTGCCTCCTGAAGAGTCTCTAGCATGACGCCTTGGGCATGAAAGCATGAAGAAATGTAATTAAACATATGTCAAATGCTAAAGCTTTGTGGATAGAGTTAATTACACAGTCACCTGTGAATTAACGGAAAGGGTGGCAGCGGTGGTGCATTGTAATTTCTGAGAGGGTCTCATGTTACAACAACTCTATGCTCAATGAATTATAATACACTGGACTGTGAATGTCTCAACGGAGGAAAATTAACAAGGCAGACAATTCTTTGTCTCCGCTACAATTCAAATGATTCTGTGAGCAAATTCACCTTTTGAAAAAGTCCTTACTTATTTAAGGCAAATAATGAGACAAGTGCACAACTGTAACTTAAGTCTGGTTTGTACTTACCCTCATACCAAGTTCAATGTTCTCTCCTCCATAGACCTCCATGCCCGGATCAAGCAGACCGATCTCTCCAAAATATTCACGATCCACTACAAAAGAGCAGCCGATCATTGCAGGAGTCCTGTGTGCAAGACAGAGAACATGTAAACATCAACATTGCATCCACACTTACGTAAGAATGATACATTGATGGAGAGAATAAAAGACATGAAGGAATATATACAGAACTGAGATGGATGGATGGGTGAATAGATGAATTGAGAGACAGAAAGAATGACATAGAATAAAACGATAATGGATAGATGGAACTATGGATGGATGGGTGGATGAATGGATGGATGGATGGATGGATGGATAAAAAAGTATTATAAATGGAATAATAGACAATTGTACAATAATGGATGGATGGATGGATTAAAAGACAGAAAGAATGATATATACAGAATAAAACAATAATGGACAGATGGATGGTTGGATAGATGAATAGATGGATGGATGGATGGATGGACTGAAAGACAGAAAGAATGACAAATACAGAATAAAACAATAATGGATAGATGGAACTTTGGATTGATAGACAGAAAAACTGAATTATAAATTAAATAATAGACAGAACTGTACAATAATGAATGGATGGATGGATGGATGGATGGATGGATGGATGGATGGATGGATGGATGGATGGATGGATGGATGGATGGATGGATGGATGGGTGGATGGATGGATGGATGGATTGAAAGACAAAAAGAATGACAGACACAAAATAAAACAACAATGGATAGATGGAACGATAGATGGATGGACGGACGGATGGATGGATGGATGGATGGATAGATGTATTGAAAGACAGATAGTATCACAGATACAGAATAAAACAATGGATAGATGGAACGATAGATGGATGGATGAATGGATGGATGGATTGAAAGACAGAATGTATCACAGATACAGAATAAAACAATGGATAGATGGAACTTTGGATGGATAGACAGAAAAACTAAATTATATAGGAATAATAGACAGAACTGTACAGTAATGAATGGATGGGTGGATGGATTGATGGATGGATGGATAAAACAGACTGAAAGAATGATCGATATAGAACTGAACATTATGAGATGAATTGATGAATGGCAGATGTAAAAATGGATGGATGGATGGATGGATGGGTGGATGGATGGATGGATGGGTGGATGGATGGATGGATGGATTGAAAGACAAAAAGAATGACAGACACAAAATAAAACAACAATGGATAGATGGAACGATAGATGGATGGACGGATGGATGGATGGATGGATGGATGGATAGATGTATTGAAAGACAGATAGTATCACAGATACAGAATAAAACAATGGATAGATGGAACGATAGATGGATGGATGAATGGATGGATGGATTGAAAGACAGAATGTATCACAGATACAGAATAAAACAATGGATAGATGGAACTTTGGATGGATAGACAGAAAAAACTAAATTATATAGGAATAATAGACAGAACTGTACAGTAATGAATGGATGGGTGGATGGATTGATGGATGGATGGATAAAACAGACTGAAAGAATGATCGATATAGAACTGAACATTATGAGATGAATTGATGAATGGCAGATGTAAAAATGGATGGATGGATGGATGGATGGGTGGATGGATGGATGGATGGATCAACTGAAAGACAAAGTATCACAGATACAGAATAAAACAATGGATAGATGGAACTATGGATGGACAGACAGAAAAACTAAATTAAATGGAATAATAGATAGAACTGTACAGTAATGAATGGACGGATGGATAATACAGACTGAAAGAATGATTGATATAGAACTGAACATTAAGAGATGTATTGATGAATAGCAGATGTAATAATGGATGGATGGAGGGATGGATGGATGGATGGATGGATGGATGGATGGATGGATGGATGGATGGATGGATGGATGGATGGATGGATGGATGGATAAAACCGACTGAAAGAATGATCGATATAGAACTGAACATTAAGAGATGAATTGATGAATGGCAGATGTAATAATGGATGGATGGATGGATGGATGGATAAAACAGACTGAAAGAATGATCGATATAGAACTGAACATTAAGAGATGAATTGATGAATGGCAGATGTAATGATGGATGGATGGATGGATGGATGCATGGATGGATGGATGAACAAGAAATTTGGATAAAAGATAAATAAAAAATAATAGACAGACCTGTACAATGATGGATGGATGAATGGATTGATGGATGGATTAAGCGATGGATGGATGGATGGATGGAAAGACTTCATAATATAGGTAGAAGACATACTGATTTAATTGATGGATTGATGGGTAGACTGCAAGATTAACAGCTACAGACATCAACTAAAAGTTTATGGATGGATGGACCAACAGAAAACTAAAAGATAGATGGAATAATAGACAGAACTGTACAAAAAAAGAAGGATGGATGGGCAGTAAGACTAAAAAGATATATAAGTAGATGACAGACTGGCTGATAGAATTGAAGGAAGTATGAATGGATAAAAAGACTGAAAGACAGACAGAATGACAGCTTCAGAACTGAACAATAACAGATAGATGGATGAATGAATGTCAAACGTAATAACAGAAAGATAGAATGTCATTCTATATTTCACACTCTATATAACTCTCTCTATTTTTTACAGTCAGTCTGAGTACAGCTGAGGAAAGAAGTGCTGATGAATTAATAGCTCTTTCAGAGAGAAGTCAACTGGAAATCATTTACGAATCAGAGGTTGCAGAATCTGCCCTTTCACAGAGCATGAAGAATTTCTGTTGAGTGGGAGTGAGATGAGCCAGAAGTCTTATGTAAAGTAGAAACTGTGTGTGTTTAAACAGAAATACACACCACTGAGAGACTGTGTGGTGAGAGTAATCGTGCATATAGTAGAGGAAAGTGTTTATTTGTTTTCCTAAGTGAGTCTCTTTCTTTCACTCTCTCTCTCTCTGCATTCCCACTTGGTTTCTCTCAACGTCAGCATGTAATATTAAAACAACTCCACATATGTCATTTTGCTGAGATCGCAGTTTCACAGGCCAGAGAAAAACTCATTTTTATTCAAAGTAAATGCCATTTTATGACAATAATCTGATGGAAGTAAGAGCAATAGTTTTAAAATGATGTCTAAAGAATAATTGAAGAGTGTATTTAACTGTGAAGAAACATACATAATGGTCAAAATGTGCACCTTGATAAATATTATTCCTGGGAAATAATTTTTTTTACTGCGATTAATCACATGATTCTGACAAATAATTGTATACAATCGCAATGTATCAATCTAAATAATATCATTTAAGAATAGTGTATTGTGCACTTTTATTTAAAGAAATTCCGGTTTTAGAAAAGGTGAAATTACACTTTAAACAACCGAGGTGTTTTTTTTTATAGCAGTATTCCCTTTATTTAGTAAGTTTTTAAAAATTCCTTCAGCTTAGACACTGATTTATGTTGCCACAGTGGAATGAACTGCCAATTGCTGTGCTATTTGTTTAATGCAGCTGATGCCCTTCCAGACACAACCCAGCTATAAGAACACATAAACTCGTAAACCCCAAGTGCTGGGAAACACCCAAACACTCTCTCATTCTCACACACACACACACACACACACACACATGCTTGCAAGCACACACGCACGCACGTACACACACACACACACACTTATTCACTATGGCCAATTTAGTTTATCCAATTCACCCATGCCAGGAGCACCCAGAGGAAACCCACGCGAACACAGGGAGAACATGCAAACTCCACACAGAAATGTCTCCTGGCACAGCCCGGACTCAAACCAGCGACCTTCTTGCTGTGGGGTGACAGTCCTAACCACTGAGCCACTGTGCCACCCCAATTTAAAGGTGCCTTTTAATGAAAATCTGGGCATAACAGGCATAGTGGACTAATTAAAAATCAGGATATGGAAATGGGAATACTGTCACCATTGTTTTGTTGTTTTCATGTAAATTCCATGGGTGTAAAACCCCAGAGGGCAATCGGCCAAACAGAGGACAAAACAAATTGTCACAAGACTCATGGGCCATGTCCTCTGCATTTGCATGTATGCCTACTTTAGGTCATTCATCCGGATCTGTCGAGCTCGTAATCAAGAGAACACGACTCATATGCAGCGCTGAGATCATAAAAAAGCTCTGAGATCATTAATATGCACGTCTCAGCCTTCGTTTGACAACCCAAATATTTTCTAATGATGAAACAGTGATAATTTTCCTTCTTTAGTTATTTTACGTGTATATTTCAATTACCATGTATGTGGGATTTTTATTTTGAAAACGCGAGCGCCAAATTGTTTACTGTGCATTACTGGGCAACGACTGCACGAGACATGTTTCAAACTCCCCTCAGGATGCAAAATGCAAGATTTACAGATTACACATTTAATCATCTCCACTAAAGAGGCAAAAGGTACCTTTAGTTACATCTTTTGTTAATTTATGGTGTTCATTGTGAAATTTGATGCGTGTGTTTCAACAAATACATGTAGATGCTAAATCATGTCAAATCACTCAGCTCAACCATCATCTGTTCATGCAGAGGTTGATATTAATTTCTGGCTGTGTTTTCATTGACTGTAGCTTCAAAATACAACACCATACATCTCTATCACTCTCTTTTGTTAAGTTTAATTATAGTTGAGCCTTTATACACAACAGATCTGATGAGCAAAATAGGTTAACCTTACTTTGATTGGGTTTATATTTGTCCGTGTTTAGCGTACATCATGCTCTGTGTGTGTGTCTGTAAAGAGCGGTACATCAGAGTGGAGCTCATTAGTATTCACGCCATGAACCATATATGGTCAATCATGGACCTTCTGATTCTAGGAGTATTTTATGGATTAATGAATGAGCTTCTAAAACGGTTTCTGGAGATTTTTTTTTAACTTACCGAAGCCATAAACCTATTATATTTCAAAGAACAATTTAACTTATTAAACCAATGCAGTATGGCATCTTTAAGCATCAATTCCATCAAATGAAATGCCACTGCCAGGGCATTTAGTGATAATTAAGTGATCATTTCATCTGTGTTTGCTGATATATGCCTCAATTGCATCTTCCGTAATTCACTTCAATTTTAGTGTGAATCAAGCCTTAGGCCCATTCCAAATTTTCTCATTGTTTGAGCTGTGACTATATCTACCCCAAGCCAGTAGTTTAACATACCATCCTCCTGTGACCCATATACAGTTAAAGTCAGAATTATTAGCCCCCCTTACATTTTTCCCCAATTTCTGTTTAATGGAAAGTTTAACAATTTTCAACACATTTCTAAATGTTTTAAAGCATTTTAAATAGTTTTAAATTAATCATCATCATATGTGAACAAGAATGCGTTTTACAAGTTTAAAACATTTTTAAAACAGTGCATGTTTGTAATAAATTACAGCAGTGTTACCGTCTTTATCACCACAGCCGCATGTCAGTACAATTATAAAAGAAGACGCTTCAATCCCATTAAATCAGGTGTATTTTGTACATCAGCATAATGGACATCCATACAGCAGTGGATATTAACGTGTATGCTGTCACATTTGCCCTGCAAAAACAGTGCAAAGTTAAATGTGTCCGCTGTGTGTGTGTCTTTGTGTGTGATCCTGCGTGAACATTGAAACGACATGGTGTGTGACTCATCGTTGCAACTCCATAACAAATATATCAATTAATCAGTGGGAAAGTTCTTACGGTAGTATTTCTCACAAACATTACGCGACATCTGCTTCGTGGGAACGGTGGGCAGGGATAACTAGCATTAAAGGGACAGGCCTCAAAAACTGCTACATTGTGTTTAGAGCAGAAAATCCCAATATACTAAAAGGTATAATAAATAATCTGATGGGTATTTTGAACTGAAACTTTACAGACATTTATTAGTATATGTGCGTGCATGTTTATGTTCATTTATTTGTACTATACTAGTTTATTTGTTTATTTGTTATCTACATTTTTTTGTGCGGTTTCGTTCTATATACGTTTACGTTGTATTATTTGAGAATTATTTTGAATAACATGCATATTTTTTTTTCTTTCCTCTCTTAGTGCTAAATAATAATGATTGCTGAGTTGACCTTGTGTTCAATATATTATTTAGTATTGTTTAGTATTATTTAGAAATTCTAATGAGTCAACTCTGTTACCATGATGAAGGCAAGTCTTTGTCAAGTTTTAGGGAATAGCCATGTCAGTCATTCATTTTCTTTTTCGTCTTAGTCCCTTTATTAATCTGGGGTCACTACAGCAGAATGAACCGCCAACTTATCCAGCATATGTTTTACGCAGCGCATGCCCATCACTGGGAAACATACTCATACTCACACTCATTCACACTCATACACTACGGACAATTAAGCTTACCCAATTCACCTATACTACATGTTTTTGTACTTGTAGGGGAAACCAGAGCATCCGGAGGAAACCCACGCAAACACGGGGAGAACATGCAAACTCCACACAGAAACACCAACTGACCCAGCCGACGTTCGAACCAGCGACCTTCTTGCTGTGAGGCGATTGTGCTAACCACTGCACCATCGTGCTGCCCCTAGCCATGTCAGTAAAGGCTTTGTTTCCCCACATTTTTCAAATGCCTTGCGCAGACTTTTGCTGTTTATTCTGATGAATCCCTCACCCAAAGAGCACCGACACATTATTTAAGCTACCTCTGAGCACTTTTTGTTTGGTTTAACATTTAAAATTGCTTTTATTCAAGCCAAATAAGACTTTCTCTATAAAAAAAAGAAAGTATATATATTAAGAAAAAATATATATGACAGGAAATACTGTGAAAAATGTATTGTTCTGGTAAACATCATATGGGAAAATATATAAAGAAACAAACAAAGAAAAAAAAATGCTGTTGGACAACAACCAAAAAATATATTCTGTTTGATGTTTTTGTATAAGCTGAAGAGAAACCAGCATAAGGAGGTGAGCAGCTAAATAAAACATTTCTATTTATTTTCCTGGATGTGTTGAGGTCACACTGAAAAGAAACACAGAGTAAAAGTTTTCTCTGCAACTTTGCTTTACACTCTGGTTTGCTTTTGTTATCAAACTTTTGGGCCAGATCTGAGGCTTGTTACAAACACAGCAAGGGGCAAGATTATTTTGAGTCTCTATAAGATGTGTTGTGTTTCAGAAACTCAAGACGTGTTTGTCACTGGATGTCGTTTTTGTTTCGTTGGTTGAAAGTGAATTGTTTGTTGGCAAACCACAGGTGGGCCTCTTTCAAAGACTAATAAATTCTAGATGTACCAACATTTTTTACTGTGATCCATTATTTAGATCACAAAGAATAAAAAAGTCATTTCTTAGAGTCCATGCATTTGTGCCAACAGCACTGTCTTGAGGAAAATGTTTCAGTTATACCAATATTGATTTAATTGTGTGTCTTTTCCTCAGAATACACAATTACTCTACAGATACTTTTGAAAAGAGCAGACAGTTTGAAATGTTTTCATTACAGGATCAGATTGTGTCAGTATGTTGTATGATTTTGACAGTACTGGTACACTTGCGCTTATTTATTCTTTCTTCTTCTTCTTTGCAGCCAAGCACAGTAAAAGTATTAAACCGGAATGTAAGTGCCTTTTGGTTAAAGAGCCAGCACACACACGCACGCACACGCACACACACACACACACAAACACACACAAACACACACACACACACACACACACGCACACACACACACACACGCACACACACACACACACACACACACACACACACACACACACACACACACACACACACACACTTATTCACTATGGCCAATTTAGTCTATCCAAGTTTTAGGAACAAATAATAATTTGACTTCTAGTTGATCATGTGGTATCAGAAGTGGCTTTGATTAAAGGCAAAGACCTCTAGATTATGCTTATTTGACCAAAATAAAATATGATCATGCCTTGATTTTTAAGTATTTCATTAGGACAGTAAGGTCTGACTTAGACAAAAGTCCTGTCACTTAACAGAAATAATGTACAGTATAGAATTTAAAGTCATGGTGCAGTGGAAAAAGAATTAATATTGTGTATGACTCCAATGAGCTCGGAGAACTTCGTCCATACATCTCTGCAATGACTCAAATAACTTATTAATAAAGTCATCTAGAATGCAAAGAAAGCATTCTTGCAGGATTCCCAGAGTTCATCAAGATTATTTGGATTCATCATCAATGCCTTCTCCTTCATCTTACCCCAGACATGCTCAATAATGTTCATGTCTGGTGACTGGGCTGCCCAATTCTGAAAGTTTAGAAGTCAAGTTATTATTTGTTGCTCTTGCAACTGGGATCCATAACAAGACTTTTGTCAGGTAGCATACAAAATCTGGTAATTAGTGAATCAGTTCATATTAAAAGAGAAATACAAATCATTTGCCACAATTTTAAAGCATTTGGTAGGTAAATTATGAATTATACAATTACAAATACAATAATTTGTAATACAGGTTTAACTGTGCAAAACAAAATGACTATCATTTTTTTTTTACCTTCAGTTACAGAAGACACATTAAAATGTTTATTTATCGAATTTAAAATCTTGGCTGGTATTTCTAGAACAACAATCCTTTGATGGTGTGTTAAAAGATTGCATTGCAGCCCCAAATTACTAATCATTTTAAATATGATTTGCCATATTTCATGATTTGTCACTCCCTTTTGGCTTTACTAGGCTTTACCTATTTCTCAGCATGTTCTTTTTTCATTTAAAACTTTTATAATTTACAATAAATATCTTATTACATTGTGTTTGTATAATTTGTGAGCATGCAGACCTCACACTGAACAAACCAATCCAGGCTCATTGCGGATATGTACCCAGGTCTACATTTCTGGGGACAGCGAAATACATAACCGGAGGTACGTCTGCTCGCAGTTTTTATTTTGCAAATCCACCAGAGGTTGCTGTGTACAATTTAAAATTTCTCACTTATTGCATAAATCCCCCAGGAGTGCAACATACACTTCAGCTGACCAGGCTAGCTTGTTTATTCGGTTGTGTTAAGAAAGAAAACCTTGTCTAACTGTGTAATCTGTTGTTGCCCTTTTCTGTGTGTTCACGTATGCGTCTGCTATTTGTATCAAACTGTTTATATGTTTCAATCATTTGTCCCGTCGTTTACGGATCTTGGACAAAGTGGACAGGTAAGCAGGTCACGTGACATATGATGACGATTTTTATGTGTTTACTAGAGTGAATCTGATTAATGTTAGCTCCACATCTAACTATCAGGCACCTGTAGAGTTAATGCGTTCGAGTAAAACATATACAAAGAAAATTGACCAGGTGCTTTTTAAAAAGAATGACGGTGAATGAAAGTATGACCAATGATCTGTCTGACAAAAAAAGTGCCCTTCTGAATCAAATCAGCAGGATGCCCTTCTGAATCTTTCACTTAATTCGACGACACTACCGACTTTACATCTGTAATCTAGTTATTTCCCTTAATAGACAATAATAAAATGAAGGTGTTTACGTGAAGTGCATTCATGAAAGAGTTTCATGTAATTTTGGGTGACTTTAACTGCAGTTCGGCAGTTTCACTTTCACTCATGAACATTTCCTTCATGCTCCTGTGACAAACTGGACGAGTGAAATTGTCCAAACTTAGGGGGTGGGGGTGTCCTAAAAAGTTAAAAACCCTGCGTTAGGTTAGGGGTGACCACCATCCCTAGTACTTTCTGGATAAATAGAGTAGGATAGTCAGGACTCAGAAATCTTTAGTGTGTTTAATATTTTGTTTCATTTATTTAGTTAGTTAGATGCTTCTGGGGAGTTAGATATTGTTTGGGTTTTGTTCTTTTCTTTTCTTTAGCACCGCCCACATCCTTTCTGCCAGCTCTTTTGCTTTCCCCGTCTTTGTATTTCTCCAAATTAAATTGTATATATTGTAAATAGTATATTTTTGCTTACCTTCTTTTTCTTTAATTCATTAATTTTAACAATTAATTCATTTTCACTTTAGGTGTCTTAGTTGTGCTTTAGTTGTCTTATGCATTTTACTCACTGTATATATACATTTATTTTAATTGTACTTTTAAACGTCAAACCCAATTCCCTAGAATAACATCAGGGGTTTGTAACAATTTTGCTTTTATTTTACCTGGTTTCTGGAGTCATTCTTTGCCGGACTCAAACCCCATCATCATGTGGTCATACTGGTAACAACGGAATTGCTGCCCGTATGGAGGTAATCAGTCGGCTGGGAGAGTGAAAGGAACAGGAGCTGTCGGCGGCGTCCTACCGCCCCATAGTGTTCATTTTAAAGACGGAATGCAGCCAGATGTACCTCTGGCTTAATAATTTGCACTCTGCACTAATGTAGACAGGGGTAAATATCCACAATGAGCCTGTGTTGGAACAAACTCTTGTGTACTGAGTGAAATCTCACTACCTTAAAGAGATCACCCTAAAATAATAATTATCTCATCATTTACCCCTCCCTCATGTGGTTTTTCCCTCAAGTTTCTTTCTTCTGTTGAACAAAAAAGAAAATATTTTGAATAATTCTGGTTACTGGCACCCATTGACTTTCATGGTAGGTTACAAAAATATGGAGGTCAATGGGTGCCAGCAACCAGCATTCTTCAAAATATATCATTTTGTGTTCAACAAAAGAATAAAGAAATACTCAAATAGATTTTAAACAAGTGAATGGTGGGTAAATGATGATAGAATTTTCCTTTTTGGCTAAACTATCCATTTATGTGCCTCTGATTGGTTCCCATGTTCAACAAACAAATCTGTGATTGGTTACAAAGCTGTAGCAATGTAAAAGTATGCAGTAAACAGAAATTTTTCACAAATATGCACAAGTTAGATTAAAAGCAGCCACACATCAGTTGACTTTGCACAACAGCATAAAGGCTGGTGTAGATTTAAAAAACTTCATTGAGAAAATGTAAGAATTTGTACTTTCGATGACTTCAAAAATATTAAAACAATAAAAATGTTTCATATTTACAACCTACAGCCAAAGGGGTCTTTCTGGAAAAATGTATCACATGCAATTTAAGTGTTTATCCTCTTAGAGTGACTAATTGCTTATTTACAGACATTTGAACTGGACTGTCCTTCATTTAACTGTAAACATGAATGATTTAAATAAAGCCTGCTGCCGTGTGCTATGAGTATTGGGATGCTCTTTGCTAAAGAGCCACAGGCGAGCTGAGCAGCAGTGGATACAGCGAGAGTTTGAGAGAAGTGGAGCTGGAATGATTTCCAATAGCACAGCTCATTGACACACCGGAGGCCTGCAGGCGGCCATTTTAAACTGTCAATACGATCACGTCAGGAAAGCGCTGCATGGACAATGACTGCTGCCTTTTTCTGTAATGAGATTTTGCTCAAACATTTAACTTCTATTGGTACCTCAGGTCATATAATACATACGCCTAATACACAAATACACTGCATTGAACATGTACACAGACATCACCTATACTATATAACTGCAGGTTAACTATGTTTATATAACTTTAACTCTTAAAAAAATATTAGTTACTAGTTAATTACATACATTTATTATTATTATTATTATTATTATTATTATTATTATTATTATTGTTGTTGTTGTTGTTGTTGTTATTACTATTATTATTGTTGTTGTTGTTATTATTAAAATTATTATTATTGCTGTTGTTATTGTTGTTGTTGTTATTATTATTATTATTATTATTTCCTTTACTTAGCCAGAAGATCACATTGAGGCAGTACTGTATTCCAGTGAGACCTGGTAAAGACAAGCAGCACATAAAGTTTCACACACAAAAAAAAAAATCACACAAAACAATCCCACAAAATTACAAAAGCACCATTCATAAAAAAAGGTCATAAAAAGATCAGGGGCCTGTTTTAGTAAAGAAGTTTAACCAACTCTGAGTTTAAACTTGAACTTTCAGTTGATTTACTGAGAGACTAAAAACTCAAGAGTTTTCGATTTCAGAATAGCTGATCTGAGTTAGGTCAATCAACTTCAAGTAGACCAACTCAGAGTTAAGCAGGCACACCGCGACTATAAAAAGGCATTATCAATAGAGCGCAGATATTAAGAGTCACCATGAAAAGGAGATCAGCATTTCTTTCTCTAGCTTGATTGAGCTTGATGTGGTCATGCAAAGTTATAGCAAATATCAGCATATATTTAAAAAAGCCAACACCACTGCATTAGTGAAACAGAGACAGTTAGCGTGGGAAAACATAGCTGCTCAAGCAGTGTTGCCAGATTAGGCGGTTTCGAATTTATTTTTGCGGTAAAAAATGACATAGGCAGGTAGTGAAAATTTGGGCGGTTTTACAACGGCATGCCCTGGTCTGCCCTTATAGACCTATTTTGATCTCCCAAAGAGATGCCATAGCCCCCCTTCCTCGCATACATACGCTTAGAACAGTGTATCTCCTTCCCCGACACAACATCTCAATCACTTTTACATTTTCAATCAATTTTACATTTAAAGTATTTAAATATTTAAGTATAATAAAAGTAGTAATGTAATGTGTGACATTTATTAAATTTTCACTTGAAAAGCTATTTCAGATGTGATTGCATTAAATTACATAAAATAGGCTACTGCATAGTTTCTACAACAAATTTGACAAAACAAGAATGCTTATAACCTTAGCTTAATGTTCAGTGGAAATGTTTAATTTCAAGTTCCCACTTTTGCACACGTTGATCAGTTTTAATAGATTTAAAAGTGCACTTGTGTGTCTGCCTCTATTATTGATCAAGTGGTAGAGGTTGATATGACATTTAGAATGTAAGCAGAACTAAACAATAGTTTTTAGAATGAGTAATAATCCCATTAATCTAGTTACAGTACATGAAGGTCAGTGAATTTAAGCTAATTATTCATGAAAAAAGGACTAGCCATTCTTATATGTGACTTTGTTCTTTGTGTGACTGAAATGTAGGCAATAGCTATGTTTCCATTCAAAAATATTAATTAAATTTATGTGCAAAACTGGAATAATACATAAAATATGTGCTAATAAAGCAGCGTTTCCATCCAATGAATCAAAGAGAACAAAATCACTTCCTGATTAACTGGCGCCAAATTACAACAGTAAAAACAGAATTTACCGCGTTAGAAGAAGCTGTGTCAATCATATCTTTTTTTCAATAAATGTACTTATGCCTCAGAAGACAATGCTGACACAATGAACACGTGGGGGCATTTAAAGCCATGAGATGCGGAAAACAGACGCTCTTGACACTCTCCAGACGCTCTGGAGGTAATTAATAACATACATTAATACTGAAACAGTTATGGCATTTTTACATTTGTGCTCAGCCTGCTGGTTTGTCCATTCACACACATTTTCATCATCATATGATCTCTAATAACAAACTATTTTTAATGTGCATACTGGAATTTCTTCAGTAAAAGTGTTTCCATCATAGTTTATGCGCATCTTTTCTTATCCATTAAAAGTTTATTTCCCAGAGATGGATTGCGGCAGGAAGGGCATCCGCTGCATAAAACATGTGCTGGATAGTTGGCGGTTCATTCCGCTGTGGCGACCCTGGATTAATAAAGAGACTAAGCCAAAAAGAAAATGAATGAATGAATAAATTTCTAATAATTACTGATATTACTAATAATAATTAATTAGTAACAAATAAAGTTATGGTAACTAATAACCTTAACTTTTCCAAATTTGATTGTAATGCTGTAATGTGCACTTTTTGGAAAGCTGCTTTGAAACAATAATTATTGTGAAAAACGCTATACAAAAAAACTTGAATTGAATTGGATATACTGTATACATTTAGGTATGATGTACAGAATAAGTCTATCTGGAAAAATTAATCATATTAGTTTAATATAGATTAAAATGTTGCACTCTTCAAGATCCAAATGCTGTAGCTAATCTGGTGCAACACGGCACTAGAAACACCAAAGTACTGGTTTTAATTCCCATGGTGCACACATAAAAAATGCATACCTCAAATGCACTCTAAAAGCATCTGTCATGTGTACAAAATGCAGAACAGTGGCTTTAAAACATGTTTTAATCTATCATTTATACACTCGTTGGCCTTTTTATAAGGTACACCTTGCTAGCACTGGGTTGCACACTCTTTCTCCTTCAGAACTGCAGTAAGATATAGATTCAACAAACATGCTTGAATAGATTCAACAAGGTACTGGAAACATCCCTCAAATATGTTGGTTCATATTTAGATAACAGCATCACAAACTTGCAGCCGATTTGCCAGCTGTAAATCTGTAAAGCAAATCTACTGGAGTCTGAGATGATTTGAGTTTTGCGACATGCTGGGTTATTCAGCTATCAGACTTTTTTTTTGCCAGTATTCTATTTTCAGATTTTGGAGAGCTTGGGCCAATTTTAGCCTCAGTTTAACTGTCCATGGCATCAGTGTTTCCTTCTGCTGCTGTAGCTCATCTGCTTCAAGGTTTGGCATGTTGTATGTTCAGATATGTTCTTCTCCATACCTCAGTTGTAACAAGTGGCTATTTGAGTTACTTCTGCATTTTTTTTTACCTTGAACAAATCTACCCCTGCTGAAGAAAACAACATCACAGTAGCTTCAATGGTTTTGTAATGGTTTTAATGGTTTCAGTCGGAATAAGATTGGTTTTTAATGGAAACTTTTAACGACGGTTCTGTCGATCTGTACTTGCAAAACACAAATGTTCTTGAAATGTCCAAAAATACAATAGAAACCATTAAAATATGCTGGCCTCAATTTATTAGAGACTTGAGTAATATTCATTCAATCATTTTCTTTTCTGCTTAGTCCCTTTATTAATCAGGAGTCACCAAAGTAGAATGAACCGCCAACTTATACAGCACATGTTTTATCCAGCGGATGCCCTTCCAGTTGCAACCTAACACTGGGAAACACCCATACACTCCAATTCACACATACACTACAGACAATTTAGCTTACCCAATTCACCTGTACCACATTCCTTTGAACTTGTGGGGAGCACCTGGAGGAAAAATCACATGAACAAGCAAATCTATATATATAGATTTGTGTTTTGTTTATGCATCTGGATGGATTATCTGATGTTGTGTTGCGAAACACCCATACACTCCCATTCACACACATACATACACTACGGACAATTTAGCTTACCCAATTCAACTATAGCGCATGTTTTTGGACTTGGAGCACCCGGAGCAAGCCCACGCAAACACAGGAAGAACATGCAAACTCCACACAGAATTGCCAACTGACCCAGCCAAGGCTCGAACCAGCAATCTTCTTGCTGTGAGGTGCCAGCGTTACCCACCGCGCCACCGCGTTGCACATTTTCAAAAGATACTGATTAAAATGTTATGTGTTTTTTGTTGTTGTTTTAATGGCATTTGTAGTGGAAGACTTTAGAATCTTCTGTGATGGTTCCTACTTTTTTTCTCTCAGCAGGGACTGTTCTCCTGTTACCTTAGGCATCAACAGGGCATTTTCACTTCTGAGAATTACACCACATTGGATTTTCTCTTTTTCAGATCATTATGTTGGTTGTGTGCAAAAATATCAGGATATGGGTTTCTGAAATACTGAGTGTCTGAACACCTGACACAAACAGCCAAAGTAACTTAAGTCACCTTCCATCCCCATTCTGATAATCAGTTTGATCTTAAGCATATTCTCTTGACCACATCTACATGCATAAATTACTGCTTAATGGTAAATACTATTGACATATAAATAGGAATAATTTTTCACAATAGTACTGTTTGAAATCATTTTCTACATTCATTAAAAGGGCTTAGTCCCTTTATTAATCTGAGGTCACCACAGCGGATTAAACCACCAACTTATACAGCATATGTTTTACAAAGCGGATGGTCTTTCAGCTGCAACCCATCACTGGGAAACACCCATACACTCCAATTCACACATAGACTACAGACAATTTAGCTTACTCAATTCACCTGTACCACATGTCTTTGTACTTGTGGGGAGCACCCGGAGGACAAATCACAAGATATATATATAGATTTGTGTTTTGTTTATGCATCTGGATGGGATAGCTGATGTTGTGTTGCGCACTGTGGAGCATGCGCAGGTCTCTCTCTCTCTCCCTCTCTATAGCTGTGCTTGATTGGGTCCAACTGTGTTGCGAGCTTGAGCGTATAAGCGGAGGAGACGAACAAAGGATGGATCTTATGCTCGGTGCAGGCCGTAAAGCTCCGTTGCTGTTGTCGCCGCTGCTGCTGTTGTCCAGGGTGTCTCCTATTTCCTGCCCCAGATTATTTGTTGCATTAGTGTGATGTGAATGACTCATTTCGTTGACAAATCTTTATTTCTTTTCTCGTCATATTTCATTTGTGTGGTTTGTTTTCACTCATATTAGAACTATTACATTATTTTCGGATAATTAAAGCTGTATGTTGGGAATCGCTATTTACCCGTTTTCTCCTGGTTTGAGGCAGCGGGGGAGGAAGGGAAGTTTTGTTGTAATTTTATTTGGGGTTCTGTATTTGAGCAGGTAAGTTAGGGTTATTTCCCCGCAAGTTAGTTGCGTGTTGTTTATTATTTTGGCCTGGATTCCCTTCCGAAGAGATGCTTCCGAGATCTTTATTTTTAAAAAACAAACATTTCTTGTTTGTGTCACTAGTCTCCCCTTAATCCTGAGTTGGCCTAGTATTTTTTATTTGATTCTTGCTTTTTGAACTTGCTACTTTTTTAAATCATATTTTTCATTATTGTAATTTTTTCTTTTTGTACAGTTGAAGTCAGAATTATTACCCCCCTGTTTATTTTTTCCCCAATTACCGTTTAACAGAGATAACATTTTTTCAACACATTTCTAATCATAATAGTTTTAATAACTCATTTCTAATCACTGATTTATTTTTATCTTTGCCATGATGACAATAAATAATATTTTGCTAGGTATTTTTCAAGAGACTTCAATACAGCTTAAAGTGATATTTAAAGGCTTAACTAGGTTAATCTGGTTAACTAGGCAGGATAGGGTAATTAGGCAAGTTATTGTATAATGATTGTTTGTTCTGTAGACTATCGAAGAAAAAAAATTCACTTAAAGGGCACCTAGGTTAGCCCTTTTTTCAGATTTAATATAAGGGTTTTGCGTCTCCAGAATGTGTCTGTAAAGTTTCAGCTCAAAACACCCATCAGATTTTTTATTATACCTTTTGCAAGATTCTATTTTATACATTTTTGCACCGGGAGGCTGTTTTGTCATACTGCACCTTTAAGGCTAGTCCTCCTGCCCAACGTTTCTTCGTGCCCTAATCTCATCCCTCGGCTGCGTCAGACAATAGACAGACTTAGAGGAAGAAGAACTCATGTAGCGTTTGTGAAAAATACTACAGTAAGAACTTTACCAATGAGTATTTGTTGTGCAGTTGCATCAATGAGTCACACACAATGTCGTTACAAAGTTCACGCACGCGCACACAGACACAGATACACAGCGCAGACACACACACACACACACACACACACACACACTTGCACGCACGCACGCACGCACGCACGCACGCACGCACACACACACACACACACACACAAAAACACAGAGCTTTGCACTCTTTTTGCATACAAATGTGACAGGGTACAGGTTAATCTCCACTGCTGTATGAACATCTGTTATGTTAATGTACAAAATAAACCTGATTTAACGTCCACAAACCGAGACTGAACCATCTTCTTTTATCATTGTTCTGACATGCGGCTGTGCTGATGAAGTAAAGCTGAAGTAAATCGCTGTAATTCATTACACACGTGCATTGTTTTACAAACGTGCACTGTTTTAAAACATTATAAACTTGTAAAACTCACTCTTGATCACATTTGATGATGATTGATGATCCTAGCGAACTGAACAGACCTTTTATTCCTGATTGCTTTGCGCACGTCTGGTCTTGTTGATATGATTATACACGTGACTACCGAGACATGTTAACACACGCAGCTGTCAATCAATTCGGTGGGCGGGGGGACCACACTCCTACATCAAGTTGTCTGAAAACCGCTCCAATTAGTCCACCATTTTTATGTTGTTAAATTGGGAAAAAGCACTGGGTGTGTTTATATTACCCCAATACGACCGTCTATACACTATATCTACACATATGTCTGTCCAAACAGCTTGAAAAGTAGATTTTTCACCATAGGTGCCCTTTAAAGAGTCTAATAATTTTGATCTTAAAATGGATTTAAAAAAATAAAAACTGCTTTTATTCTAGCCGAAATAAAACAAATAAGACTTTCTCCAGAAGAAAAAAATTTATCAGACATACTGAAAAAATGTCCTGCTCTGTTAAACATCGTTTGGGAAATATTTAAAAAAGAAAAAAAATTCAAAGGGGGACTTATAATTCAACTGTATATATTTTTGGCCATTTTGTACAGTTTTCACTTTTTTAAATTAAATCACTTTTGTTGGCATATCCGTTGTTTGTCTTTTTGCTTCCACTATCACATTGTAAATTGCCACACCTTAAACGTTTTTCCTTTTACCCTAGATTAACATCAAAGAAGTTGTAACAACACACCGTTTAAATATACTTTAAATAAACTTACACAGCAAAATCCTCTGAGTAAAATTTCTCAGTTCAGAGAGTATTTAATCCCTCTTTAAATAAGGGCAAACAGGTTAGTAAAAAGTAAAGCTGCTGTTTATGGAGTTGCTTAATGATCCTCTGCTGAGATTTTGAGAAATTCAATGTATTATATTTCAGCTGATTTCATCTAAAGCTGTGACGGAAGGCAGATGTAGTTTTGTGTTTCTCTTTTGTGTTTCTGCTTATAAACAGCAGGTCTTCACCAGCAGTGCTCAATCATCACTTAATCCTTTTAATGTCTCATTAACTCAAGTAACTTTAACTCAATTTAGAGAGGGACCAAATACTAAACTGAGTAAAATTTTACTCAGAGGATTTTGCTGTGTAGCTAACAACTTAACATCAGCAAAAGAGCAATCATATGTAAAAGTAGAGTTTCTAAGTATTACAAGGTCAAATCAATTCTTCTTTCTTGCTACTGTGGGTCATTCCACCAGGGAACAACAAGTCTGTGAAAGTGTTTTCATGCCTTTTTGGGATGCCAACAATATTTGCTGTTCACTTGCAGAACACATGCTTGTTTAGAATAGATATTATCATTATTATATTAAAATATAAATGATTGCAAACTTCTGACCATCTGTAATCATTTTAATTGCTGTTGTCTAAATTATTATATAAGAAAAGCTTACATTGTTGATTATATGTGCTAGATACAAGAAGCTTTTCTAACCTAAAGAATCTAAATAACTATGCACACCTATATCTATGACTTTGCACACTAAAAGCTCTTAGGCTACTGGATATTACTGCAAAAAATAACTTTTCAGTAACCAATATGAGGCATCACGGGGATCAGCTCCAGTAATATTGGGCTACAGGCCTACTTTCTCTTTCCAAATAGCTATCAGTCAGAGACATGAATAATGAATAGGATTTCGTCTGTCCTGCTGCTCTCTCACAATAGTGACCTTGACCAGATTTCATACGAAATGAAAAAGTCCACTCTCTTTGGCAGGGTATATCCATTGCTCTCGGGGGTTTAGGACTGAGCTGTAACAAAGCTCATTTCAGCAACTTGGTTTTAAGCATAAAATGAGTATTTCAATGAAGAGGCTCGTGATATGAGGACTGGACTACAATTTTGGCTTTGGCATGATAACCGCCTCTGGTATCTTGGTATGAATATTAAATGAATCCCATCTTCCAAAAATTCAAGATAAACCCCTCACTATTTGTTGTTGATGTATTATTTACACTAGTTTGGAATCATTTTACTTGCATACAGCCCACTGATCGAATTTATTGTACTGAATAAAAATATCTCAATATTTCAAATAAAACAATGGATATTTATAGAAATGCTCTGATTGATCAAATGCATGGGCGATATTGGCTCAAATAATTCACAATTTGATGATGTTAAATATGCGAGGAAGAGGGTTGTGATTCAATTGGGATTGAGACAAAGATGCCATCAAAATGAAGAGAAAAGCCCCACAAATTCAAGGTAATTGAGCAAAAACGACAGCTGTCATGTTTGAAGTGTGAAAAATAATGAATAGTGTCAGTTTGTGGCATTTCAGGAACTGTAGGTTTGTGAACGTTGCTTCACATTCAGATTTTTTGCCATTCGCACGTTTATGTTCAAAGATATTACTCTGAAAATGAGATTTTTGAGTCTGTGTTCATTGAAGCTGCGGTCACACTTGACTTTTCCTTCCATAGACTTTCATTCATACGCATGCGAATGCGTCAGACCGGAAACCCAGGGTAATGCGTCAAGTTTCGCAGGTTGCTGCAGTGCAAAGTTCAAGCTTAGTGAACTCTGACTTGCGAAACCGCATCACTTGACTGCGTGAAACCAACCGAGGATCAAAACAAGACCTCTCTGGACAGAAATTTAAAGCATGGAGCAATCGCTCGCTTTTTTTAATGTCTAATCATCTTGTTTAATCCCGCCCCTTTTTGCAGCGCCGCACGACAGAATTTCGCACACACAAAGCCCAGTGTGACCGTAGCTTTAGGCTGCATTTATACCATTTTAGAATGAAGATGCCCCTTGTCCACCAGTGATGGGAATAACGGCGCTATAAATAAACAGTAATACTTTTTTCAGTAAAGAGTAATCAAATGAATTACTGTTTCTCCTATTACAAAGCCGTTTCCATGCAAGCAGTGTCTCTCTCAGCTATAGAACATCGAGGGGTCTTTCTCTGTGGTAGCTTTGTTTGGGGCTTGAGTGGGACACAACCAACCAGTGATTATGATTGGTGTGTCTGTGAATGTGGTGTAACAGAACGAGATGTTTGACTTAGATAGAACACATTTCCATCGTTTGTCAATCAGAGGCAGAGTAGTGCAGGTGTTTACACACAAGCACATGCACAGTCAGTCGCACACACCAATGACCAGGAGTCAGATTGATGGCAAATCCAACAAGTTCAAAGGTAGCTTTTGCAAACTGGAAACTTTTCTCTTAAAATTCGCAACCATCTATTGTGTTTAATTGTGCAACTATAGCAATGATGATATTTATAATAATATGTTGAATTTGATAGTTGACTCTCACATTGTCCCACAACAACATTAAAATAGCGTAGATTAATGTACAATGTTTTATAATTATTTTTGTCATTTGACATTTTTTTAAAGTAACACAATAGTTACTTTACATGGTAGTTAGTTACTTTTATAATTATGTAACTAAGCTACTATTTTTGTAACTATAACTAATTACTCTTTTAAAGGAACATGCCTCCATTCACACTATACAGTGTATTTTTTCCTTATAAAAAACAAAATACAGATCAATGTAAGGAGAATGACTGACTATGGATTTATTTGTCTTTGTAGAACTTGTCCTAGACTTTACAAACCCAAAATGATGCAGTGTTGCCAACTTAGCGACTTTTCAGACCCCCCCCCCCTAGTGGCACATTTTCAAAAAAGCGACTAGCAACAAATCTGGCAACTTTTTTGGTGTTACTGGAGATTTTTATAGACTCTCATGTGTCCGTACTGTCCCGTTCCTACTCTTCTGATGCCATCGGACCCTCCCCCGCCTCAGAGCACTCACAGTTGGCCCAGTCCTTGTACAGCAGCCTCTCCCACCTGCAGCCTGAGAGCAGATCAGCCCTCTGCGCATCGACAGCAAATGATTTAGCACTGCGAGTACAAGGTAATTCCCTTGTACAGTCAAACCGATCTGATCCTCCTTTTTTTCAAATGTAACATTTTAATTTGACCATTTGTTCTTTTTTTGTTCACAAAAACAGATATTTTAGTGACAGTTTCAGAACTTATCTGAGTTTATTACATCTGAGAGATCACTGCAAGTTCACATCTATTCTGACATACTGTATTCAACCAGCAATTAATTTAGTTAAATTGACATGTATACATAAAGTGTAGTGCAAATACAAATAGCCCTTTATTAACCATAAGCTGTTAAACAAACAGAAACAGTTGGACGTGATCACTGTAATGTGCAAATTGACATATAATGTAATTTAGCAACATTTAGCGAGTTTTCAGGCAGAGCTTAGCGCCTTTTCATTAAAAATAGTTGGCAACTCTGAAATGATAACATGATGACAATATATCGGAAATATCATTTTACAAGAAACTACACTGTAAAAAATTGCCATGATTTCAATGGGAAAAAACTGTAAAAATGTTTCAGTAAAAATCCGTAACCTGGTTAACAGTATGTTTCCTTAATAAATACGGCAAATAACTGTAAATTGATTTTCCCAGAATTCCCTGCATGGCACATCACTTTTTTTGCTTTTTGTTGACATGGATCTTTTTAGTTGTTTACATTATTTATACACGATTTATATCTAATGTTGATAAACAATGTTTATTTCATGACTTTAATTTTATGCGTGTTACCATACTGTTGTTTAGTAGCTGTGCGAATGACACTGAGCACCTTCTATATTGATACACTTTTCTGCTTGTGGGAAAAGTTGTTTGTGATGAGCATTGGTTCATTATGCTTTCTCATCACCACCTGCATAGGGCTGTGCCAACATGTCTAACTGTGTAACAAAAGATGAGTAGATGTTGGCAATTTACAATACAAACATTTTACATCTATAAATTGATAAAATATGGTAGTTTACTGTAAAAATTTGAAATTACATTTACGGTTTGTACCGTATTTTTAACGGTAAAATACTGGCAACCACAGCTGCCGTTTTTTTACCGTAAATTTTACAGATTTATTTTTTACAGTGTACTTTCTACTTCTAAGTGTTGCTTTTATTTAATTTTGCTGCTTGGAGTTTCTTTGCAACACTGACTTTCATTTCATGAGTGAAATATTGTTTCTACACTATCTTTCTTCATCATAATGTCACACTTATGATCTACTATTGTAGTTCTTTTTTTATTCATTAACGTATTAAACACTGTTTGACAATCAGAAAGTCTTCATTCTATATTATGTATTTACTGTTACATATTACAAAAACCTATTTGTTTTATGTAACACCTAATTACAGTTAAAGTGAAATTTGATACAGTAAAGTAAAAAAAGGAGAGAAATATTTAACATCACATCTGACATTTATAATTGTGAATCTGTGAAATGATGAAAGTCTTTTGTCCTTGAACAAACCTCTGATTTTAGTTTTACAATTGTACCAGCAGTCACCAAAATAGACCAACATATCTGAAATTATATCAAACTCTAGTTAACCATATAATTGTTATTTTTACTAATGGTATGCCATGCAACCCTACAGTATGCACTGAAATTTGTATTTCTTGCTCCATGCTCTCTATGGAATAACACCAACAAATCCTCCATGATAATGAAAACATGAATACATTTATTGCAAGTCCAGGAAACTAACTCCACCTTATCACTTGTAAAATATTCATCTCTTATATCCCTGGTCATTTATATTTCAGAGAATGTTCTCATGCATTATGGAGTGGTGCGCTGGATGCCCTTACCTGATTGGAGCAGTTTCATCTCCTCTGTCCAGCCAATCCTGAGGCGGGATGATGTACATGCACCACAGGCCCCAGTTGTAGCCATGAGCCGCATTAGCGTATTGCTGCACCTCAAAGGTATTGTACTTGATATTATCTATCGCAGGGAGGATTATCCTAGTGTGATCTTCTTTCACTCTGGTGAGGATCGGCTCAGCCCTGAATAAGTGATAGAGATCAGACAAAAAAGAAAGAAAGAAGAGATTGGGAGTTGAGACACATTGAGCCTTTCTTGCTTCCTGTACAAATAGTGCTTGTTATATTCCATTGACACAGAGCAACAGAGGTAAAAGCATGTGTTAGGGTGTCAATGTGAAATGTTCTTACAATATTTTCTTAAAATGGTTCTCCAAAACACCTATACCACAGGCTGAAAGCAGCGCTGATGGGAGAACTACATAATTCTGCAACTGGGAAACATTTTTTAGTACAGAAAAGGCTGTTCACTTGGTAGAGAGTAAGCGGTTTGGTTGTTTTAGCAGTACAGCAGAATCCAACTGCAATAATAATGGCACATAGGAGCAATATCAATATGTTCCTTTCAGAACTACACTTTTTTTTAGCCTATGGACAATGACAGCCAATCAGAATCCATCCTGCTTTACTCTTAAATGCACTCTTGAAATGCCTTAACACTTAAAGGTGCTGTGTATGCAAGTTTGGTCTCTTCTAATAGCATAATATGTTTGCAGATTTTTAAGAAACATGCTAAGTGAACATTCTTGTTTCTCTAAGAAACAATGCTAAAGTCAGGTATTCTGCTTTGAAAATGTGCGCGTACACTCCGGGAATTCTGCGTGAGTGTGTCTCTCTCTTTCGCTCTCTCTCCCTCTCTCTTGCGCACACGCGCGCACCTGTTCTCTCTGTCTCGCTTCTCTCTCTTTCGGTTTTACATGTTCAACCCCCTTCAGATTGTTATTGGCTGAAGGATCGGTCAATAATCATTATAGTGACGTGGTGGCTTCTGCGGCCAATCTGAGTAGTCGCCGGGTGGGACGCCAGGACTTTTGCGTTCCTGTTTTGTTCTTTGTTTTAATCTGCCTCTTGTTGTTTCTTTTCTTTTGGTACTTTATATTGCTTTGCCAAAGTTGTTATTACCATCTTGTTTATTTTCATTGATTTTCTTTTTATTCTTCATTTGAGATCATTTGCTGATATTCTTTGTTTTCCCCAGGGGATTTGGAGCGTACATCACGTGACGTACATCCTTACATCACCTAGCAAACCTGTGTATAGACACACCAGGTTTAGGAGTGAAGGCTCCTTGCTTTTGATTACTTTGTTTTCAGTTAGGTAAAAGGGTTATACTGAGATTTTTTTATTATTTTATTTTTTTGGTTTTGTTATTTTTTTTTCTTTCAGCACCACTTTTGTCCTCTTCCCCTGCGGGGTTTATTGTTTTTGGGTTATTTTGTTATTATAAATTGTATATAATTTACCTTTTGTGGTTATTTGTCATTATCTATATTATTCTTCTTTTCTTATTACTATTTTCTGTTTATCTTTGATTTTTGTATAAAAAATTATTCGCTTTTTGGCAGTATTTTGATTGATGCATGGTTTTCTTCTTCTCCCATATTACACAAAATTGTCACAATATAAATGTTACTTCAGTCCCTAATCTAACATCAATAAGTCGAAACAGTGCCATACATGCCAGAACGTCTGTCTTTGTTTTGGTTCTTTTAATCCGCCCATTGCCATTTTAGCCAATTATATTTCAGCAATCAGCATATTTCATTCATTCAGCCAAGAGGTCTCTCAAAGTATGTACCAAAATGTGACCTCCGGTGCACTCTCAGAAATAAAGGTACGTTAGCTCTCACTGAGGTGATACCTTTTCAAAAGGTACAAATTTGTACCTAAAAGGTCAATATTAATACCTCAAGGGTACATATTGGTACCTAAAAACTACAAAAGTGTTCCTTTTAAATTTTGTAGGTACTAATATATACTTTTGAGGTACCAATATGGACCCCTCAAGTACAAATGTGTACCTTTTGAAAAGGTACCACCCCAGTGACAGCTCACGTACTTTTATTTCTGAGAGTGTGGACAGTAGCAAATTCTGAAATGAGACATAGATTCAGAGTTCCACATGAGGTGGTTATTCATCAGGAAATAATTTAAATATTATCAAAGTGAACATTTGGTTAGCGGGTTACATTGTAACCCTGTGTACTAACAACATGCTACGTGAGGAGATTTGCAGTGATAAGCAATTTGGCTGATTGCACCAGATGAAATAAGACAGAAACATCCAAATACAGCCATTCAGAAGCACTGAATAGTGCACTTACTGTACGATGGAATATGTTATAATCTAATTAATACACATTAAACCCCTTTAACATTATTAAATGCACATGCTAAATAACTGATACTGTATGTGTTGGCATGTTCAATACCAAATAGTTTATTTTATTTAAAAGATCTGGGGTAAACTATCTGCTGCTGCTTTCAGTAGTTTGGCAATAAATGCCATGTAAAATAGATTCAAACTTACATTATTAGCATTTAACCCTGAACAATGCACATGAGGTGTCCATGAGGTGATCATTGTTGGTTTATCCTGTTGTGTAGCTCCCAGAAATAGAAGCCGTTTCTAAAACAGGGTTCATACACATTTTTACTACTAAAATTCCATGACTTTTCAATGACTTTTCCAAAACTTTCAGGTAAATATTCATGGTCTTGTTTCGTGTTTCATGAAATGTCTATGTACACATGGTAAATAAGAAAAAATGCTGCTCAAATTCATTACAGCATATAAAAAAATATGTGACAATCCATGTAGATTATATTTATTTTTAATTCTGTAAAAATAGTTTTTAGACAGTATCTTGCTGTCTGTGTGAAAATTTTAGAAATGTTGGCTTGTGTTTTCACAAGACTTATAAAATAAGTACAAACTAACCTGTCACCCACAGTTTCTTACATCTGCATTTAGAGATTTTACCCCACATATAGAATGTCACGTAAAGGAACGGACAGCTCAATTTCAATTTATTTAAAATGTACCCTATCTTATCATCTCAAATATATTCAAGTAGATAATTGTTAAACAAATTTTCATGACTTTTCCAAAACATTTTGGGTTTATTTGTTTTTCAAAACTTTTCCAGGCCTGGAAAATGTTATTTCAAAATGTCATGACTTTTCCAGGTTTTCCAGGACCGTATGAACCCTGTAAAATATATATGTCAGGTGTTGGTTAGAACAAAAACTCTTTTTAATGTGGAAAATATTCCTTTTATCGTGTGCCAATACTTTTATTTAGAACATGACTTAAATCAGCCTTTAGGCTTGATAGTCAGACACGCTCCAGTTGATGTGTTCAATCTGGCAACCTGTGCTTGCACGTTTTGAACAAGGAGTGCAATACCTAGTTCAACCACTAGGTGTCAAATTTAAATACTGCATCTTTTTAACAGTTTTAACAGCCAGTATTAAATTCTGCATGTCATATGAAACTCAATTTCTTTAATGAGATATCACTTCCCGTGTTTCGTTTATCTTTGATGCATAATTAATGATGTTGACATGGTGTAAGATTCACATTTCACAACGTGCCTTTTTGAATTTATGAAAAGTAATGCAATTTGTATGACACACATACCTATTTGTAATTCACAAACGTCTCTTGCAAGCTGACACTGTAAATAACCCAAACAAATTAAATGCTACTTTCTCATTCATTTTATTCATCTAGTATACAGCGCCTGTGTTTACTTTTTAAAAAGCGGTGCAGGGAATAATCTTGGGTAGAAAATTGATTCTGTCATTTTTTTTGGAAATAAGCTTGTATCATCAAAACCAGTGTTGGTTTAAAAGGAGAACAATCAAGCCTGACAGAGTAATCATCACATATTGACATTTTCAGCAAAGGCAAACACAAGACTAGCATGAAAACCTGCAAAAACTTTACACCAGTCTGTCCTTTCAATGCCCTTTTTTTTGTGCCTTTTCATCACCTTGCAAACCATTTTTTGCAAACCTTGCAAACCATACTTTGTTATTTGAATGTACTATTTCTTCTTTCACTTTGTCCTTTTTTTAAGGTCACCCTTAAAAAGCTCAATCACATTAAGGTAATGATCAACACTGAGACATCAGTTTTAATAGGGCTATGAGTGTGGCTTTCAGAAAGAATGGCCTTCTGAGAGCCTTACCTAATGTAAGAGTTCAATTAAGACATAAAATAAAGTGTCTGTATATTGGTAGCATTTGGGACAGAGGTTATTTTATGGAAAAAAATACATTCCAAAATACAAAATACAAAAGAATACAACAATATATAACCCTGCAAACAAAAGGAAGTATGTGATATTTAACATTTTACTACCAAAGTGATCTTTTGTGAAAGCCTGGTCCTGAAATGAGCAAGATGGTGGGAATGTGAGGATGCACTGATACCGCTAACCTTGCACGAGGAACCATCCCTCTTGTGAATCCATCCATTCATCTTTCCTGTCCTTGGGCCACTGCCGTCATAACCTGGACTAGCTACATGCAAGATCCCAAAGGAGTCCTTTCTGGGCTATAATAAACCAGCAGTGTGCAGATACAATTCAACACGTGCAGTCGACTTTATTGGCTATCCTGTCTTATGCATGATGAAAAACAATGCAATTCTGATCATTTATTAAATAGGATATCCACATAGTGTCATTATAATAATAAATATGTAGTTGAGTGAAAACCTGCCAGTGCGAGATACACTTAAGTATGCTTATTGTCAAAATACTGAGGTGTTTGTGTCTTTATGTGTTTAAACTTTATGTGTTTGCACTTTATGGCAATCTGTCTCTTCTTAGCTAGTCGGCTAATTAAATTTCTTAGTGAGTTTTTGTTTATTTATGTTGTTAAATTGATGTTGTATGTAGCACCTTGGTCCTAGATAGACATTGTTTCAATTCACTGTTTACTAACTGTACATGGTTGAAATGACATTAAGAGTCTTCTTGACTTGACTTACTAACACTGTCGATACTTACTAAAAGCATGAGAAACTAGTGATGAAAAGGTGTAGATAGTTATTTTAACCCATTTGTTGAAACGTCCCCTTCAGAAACTTCCCTTTCAGACCTTGCCGGCTAATGTGATTAACAAAGGCTTGTGGTAGCTACATGCAGTTTACTGGCATTTTTTCCACTATTTAATAGCCAAAATACATAACACTAACATGTCAATAACATGTCTCTGCATTCTATGCTAAAACAGTTGCTGCTACAAGAAAGGAACTAGAGAAGAGAAAATGGAATTGAAAGGACGATTCAACAATTTGCCCTGTTTAGTAAATCTTGCCCTGTGTACTAGCCAGTCACTTGATTGTGATACAGTTCATCTGCATGTTAATACAAATATATAATCAACCAATCACATTAAAGCAACTAAGTACATCTAGGCATTTGGGCAAAGGTCAACCCAATCATCTGAAGTTCAAAGTGAGCATAAGATTGAGAACTGGTCAAAGTATTTCAGAAACTGTTGATTTAAACTGTTACTGGGATTTTCATGCACAACTATTGCTAGGATTTACAGAGAACGATCTGAAAATGTCAAAATATCCAGTGAACAGCAATGCTGTGTGTACAAATGCTTTGTTAAAGCCAAAAGTCAGAAAAGAATGGTTTGAGATGACGGAAAAGCAGCCTCAAATCAAATAACCTGAAATGGGCATTTTCTTTGGGCCCCTCAGTAACAATAATGATGCTCAAATAAAGACCCGTTTTCACTCAGTGGTACATAACAGTATGGGTCACCTTTCTCAGGCTTGCGTTTCCACTGCCAAAAGGGTACCAATGGTACACACAACATACATTTAGTCCCTATTTGGGGTTCAAAAACGAAATACGAATAAATAGTCCAGTCAGCGCAAACCTCTCATCTGCATCTTTATTCTTCACCAGCACATGTAACCTCTTGTTAAAAAGTAATTCCTTCATACAGAGTTCATAATAGTCCAAAAGATGATGATAGTTAAACATGGCAGTTTGTTCATGTTTTAGGTTACTGAAACAATCATTTGCTCCTTTGTTTTTCCGGTGCCCACATTATTATCATCAGCTCAAGAAGTTTGTTATTTCAAAAATAGACGCAATAGCAAACTCTCTGGAGAAAGTGAAACCGCTCGCACTTTTAGACAGGCTCGTAAAACAACAACAGGACATGGCAGGTGTTGTTTTTCTTTGCTTTATGGCTGTTCATCAAGACGATGATAAGGTTTGTTTGAGCGTGGGCTTGTTATTATATGTATATATTAGAACGGTGTAATGCCTCGGCTGTGTTTTTAAAAATGGTGCTTCCATTGATTTCATTCTACAGCTTGTCCACAAGCGATACGGTACAGTTTGCTTTTGGTACCCTTTGACTGTTTTTTAAACATGAAAATGAGTTCACTTTAGTGAATTGGCCGCCACAAACAGTGGATCTCAAATAAGGCACCAGCTAGAATGGTAGATTTAGAGCATAAAAATGTGCAACCGACATTTCTGCAGCAACTTTTTCAGCACCTTGTTAAATCTATGGTGTGAAGGCAATTAATTGAAATTAAATCTTGACTGAGCAAAGCTGAGATTGTGTGCACAGTTATGTGTTTAGTAGTAAATCTCCTCTGAAGGCCAGAGGATGCTCTCATGTAAAAACTCCAAATAGTTATGAAGATTTAACATAGGAAATCCCTACAGTATATCCATGCATTATAAACAAGATTTGACTGCTTTCACTGATTCAACATGACTAATAAACACACAACTGTGAATCACCTGTCAATCAAACAAGAAGTGGCCGAATAAAGATTGATACCAAGTTAGCAAGCACACACAAAGAGAAATACTGAATTCATTATATTTTCCTCGACTTTTCCATCTGAGTTTATAGTCTGGCTGCTAATATGCATACTGACTGACTGCAAGCAGGAACATAAATCTGTCAACCTAGTGCTATGAAAGGAAATGTTACAACCCACGCTCTGTTCACTGCAGGAAGTCACAAAAGGGACAAACAAAAGAAAGAGGGAGGGGAAAAATCATCAAAAAGTAGCTTTACAGTATCACAGTGCCATGACACACACACTAGAGGACTACATAAGCCCAACTCAAAACAAACATATAAGCTGCCACAGAAGACAGTGTGAAGGAGTAAACAGAAAAAAATAAGAGAGATAGATTCAGAACGTAAACAGAATGCTGCATTGCCTTCCCTAAGCTGAACATCCAGTGTTTAAAACTCTGCTGTAAAAGCTGCTAGTAATTGGTAGGATTAATTACAAAAGGGACTCTCTTTGGTAGGGTGTGCAGAAGGGCAGCAGTGATCAGATCCTTTATTACCCTGAGAATATGGCTAGATAATTACAATATAGATGAAAATATAAATGGAAATAATATTGAAGAAATCATTTGCACATTAGCAGACCAAACGTGACAACTGCTGCAACATTGAAAATAATGTTTAATGCATTTTATGTGTGTTCATGTTTGTTTGTTTTTTTCTAACATAATTTATTCATGTTTTCTTTATGGATATTATTACAAACTGGTGGAGTCTATAAATCTGGGATGTGAATTATGCAAATTAAAAGCATTAAATATGTTAAAATACTTTACAAAATACGTTTTTTTAAGAAACATTACCACCACCACAATAACAATAACAACAACAACAACAAAAACAACAACAATTTGTGTTGTTGTTGTTATTATTATTATTATTATTATTATTGTTGTTATTATTATTATTATTATTATTATTATTATTATTATTATTATTATTATTATTATCGTTGTTGTTATTATCGGTGTTATTATTATTGTTATTATTATCATTAAAATTATTACAAAATATTAGAAATTGTTTTAATAAAAAATTTTATTTAAATTTTAGATGTAGGATTTAATAAAAAATGAAATGAAATTAACAAATACTTTGCTTGGAAAATAACTAAATCAAAAATGTATACATATTTAAAAAATAAATAATAAATACTGTAACTGAAAAATCTTAATATAAATCCAAATTAGATGGAAAATTATAAAGACCTTGTTTAATAAAAAATGTTTTGCGCTTAGAAAATACCTAAAATAAACAAATAAGTACTTAAACAAGTGTAAGTACTCATTTTAAAAAAGTGTATAACTAAACCAAAAAAAGAAACCAAATAAATAGATAGACAGACAGACAGACAGATAGCCAGATAGATAGATAGACAGACAGACAGACAGACAGACAGACAGACAGACAGGCAGGCAGGCAGGCAGGCAGGCAGGCAGGCAGACAGACAGACAGACAGACAGACAGACAGACAGACAGACAGACAGACAGACAGACAGACAGACAGACAGACAGACAGATAGATAGATAGATAGATAGATAGATAGATAGATAGATAGATAGATAGATAGATAGATAGATAGATAGATAGATAGATAGATAGATAGATAGAAAAAATAACCCACTGATCCTACTGCACCCAACCAGTTCTGAGCTGGGATCGAACTGGCAGTTCTTTGTATGGGAGTCGTTGCTCTAACAAGAAGGCTAAAGACCATGGCCTCTAGTGTCTGTCGCTAGAGCAACTTTAGAGGTCAGAGAAGTGCAGTTTACCTGCATAGCACTTGCTAGCTGGCGTCTGTTACACTAACACAACACACTACTGCATTAGTGTACTATACTAAACATGATGAACAACTAAAAATGTCAGTTGCAAATTGAGATGCAACCTCGCACCTTAAAAAGGTATCCCACAATCCACACGTCTGTTCCTTAGAGCCAAGTTTTCATTCCTGTCAAATTAAATATGGCGTCTACCTTGACTAAAGTCCACAGGGAACACCATAAATCACTTATACTCTTATTCGAAACAATAAAGCACTGCACCCCGTGCACAGTCTCGGACAATTTGCTGAGTAAACGAATCTCTATCACCACTTGTGCTTGACTTGGCATGTCATCTTATGAAGGCAAGTCCTGCTATCTTCCCCGTCCTCCACCCTTTAACAGATCTTCCGAAAACACAGTCCTTGGAGATTAGCCCTCCATTCTCCACAACTGATGAAGCTCCTGTTTGACACATCTACAATTAGAAAACTTTCTCTCATGTACTTCTATCAGAAAATGAAATCTTGCCTTATTTGCGATGAAGATCCCATGAACTGCTTGTGTCTGGAAATAGTGGCTGGTTAAAAAAAATATAAAAAAAGGTTAGGCTAGGGCAAAATGTTCCCCAAAGCTTTTTTATTTCTCCTGTAGTAGGATGGAGGATTTAATTTTTTACATGCTCTTTTTAAGCACATTATGCATCTGTTGAGCAGCTTAGAAGCTGGGATAGATTTATCGCCTTTGGACATGTTGCAGCCTGTCACGGTGAAGCTATGTTAGCCTCATCCTGTTAAATGTTTTACTTTTTTCCCTCATAAATGTTTACGAAATGTTCCCAACAGCAAGTCCATCTTTCTCACAGCATCTGTATGGTTGCTTTGCAAAAGCACGTAAATATATAGAAAGAATGTGATTATGTTAGGATTGGGGATTGGCCATTATTAATGATTATTCATTAATCACTTAACAAAAATTTATTAATTACATTTTTTCAAGAAGCTAATTCAACTAATAAAATCTGAATTCCTTCCAATTTTAAGGTATATTCAGATCACATCTCGCTAAGTGGAAGTTTCTTAGACAGACTAAATCCACTCGTTGAATTTACACATTGACTGATGGTATTTAAAAATCACTATTTAAAACCTTGACTATAGCTTAAACATAATTTAAGTCAGGATTACAGGTCTCACACAGCCAGGCCTTTGGCTATTGTACAAACACCAGCTTATAGGGATAGTTTTTGGTGATCTATCCCTTTAAAGAGGCTGTAACAACTGTCATTATGCCCTGTTTCCAATGAGTGGTAAGATACGGTATGGTTCGGTCCGCTTTTTATGGCCGTTTCCACTGTCAAAGGGTAGCTAGCACGACAAAAGGGAACCAAAAGGTGGAGCTAGACGGGCAGCTGAATGCTATTGGTTTATAGAGATACGTCACTCACTCGTAGACAAGCAGGAGAATGAAACCAAAGGAACCGTCATTTTTAAAACACAGCCGAGACATTACACCGTTATAATATATACATATAATAACAAGCCATGGTCGGCCCGAGCTCAAACAAACCTTGCTGTCGTCTTGATGAACAGACATAAAGCCAAGAAGAACAAAGTCTGCTGTGTTCTGTAGTTGTTTTAGGAGCTCGTCCAAAAACGCGAGCTGTTTCACTTTCTCCAGAGAGCTCACCGCGTGTCTATATTTGAAAAAACGATCCATTGGTACCCTTTTGGCAGTGGAAAAGCAAGCCTGATAAAGGTGACCCGTACTGAATCGTACTGTACCATTCAGTGGAAAGGGGCCATTAATGACACTGGTGGCCATTAAGTGATTGCAGCAACTACTTGTTTGTGCTCAAACTCATGCAAGAGTTACATGCTTTCCTCTCAAAAACATTATACACATAACTGGTATGCATATGCACGATTCACATGTAAGTTCTAAATTCTTCAGCTAATTTTCTTCTGAAATACATGAAAGTGAGTGTTTAACTTGGAGAAGAATAGAGTAAATGTTCTCATAACATAAATGGTGTGCATCTTACGAGAATTAAGCACATCGTAGACATCAGTGTGTAATTTGCTAACCTTAAATGTTATTTTATGCTAGTAGTTATGTGCATTTAAATGTCTGAAACCTAAAATAAATGTTATTTGTTTGAAACATAAAAATGGATCAATCGTCATTTATGACAAGCACCACACATCACTTTCTATGCCTCAGCATGGGCCGTCAGATTTGAGTTTTAACAGTTGATGATGTGTGTTGTGAACGTTCTAATCACACCAGTGTGATCTTATATTTCAGGGAACAACCAAAGCTGATCACACCGGTGTGATTGTTCATGTGAAAGAGTTAAACTGTGGACCATATACATCACTAGAGAAGCACTTTTGTATAAAAATGCTGTTGGTATTGCAAAACCTTGTCAATTGAACCCGGTGTGAGGCAGACAATCGAGCTAAAGGTGAAGCACCAGCTGATTGCACGATCGCGCATATAGAAATCTGATATAATAATGTCATATATGCAACACATTTTTCGAAATATTGAGAAAATGTCTTTTGCACACTCAAGTTTTTTCACTCATTATGTAAACTGATAAAGGAGCTTCAGGTGTTTCTATTTAGTGTTGTTATACAGTTTTATATACAGTGTTGTTGCTTAATATTGTTTTATTGCATATGCATGTTATATATTAGTATATATTGTTTCATTGCATACAGTGGTGTTGATTCACTAACTAATAGTGTTCAGCAGTGAGTATAGCTCCACCATGTTGGTACTGTACTGTTGTAGGTCTACTTGGTGTCCTTAGTGGTGTCCTTGGTGGCTGCTAGAAATGCGGTATGGTAGGGTTTGCTATTTTGGTAACTTTCACAGTTAAAACAGAAATAAATGTGTATTGTACTGTACACTCTCAGAAATAAAAGTAAAAAATCTGTCAATTAACATAAAAATCTGTCATTTTTTGTTCCTAGCAGGTGCTTAAAGGTACATATAAATACCTAAGTACTGAGAAGGGATCTCTGCAGATCTCACATGGTCGCCTGCTGAAGCTAGGCAGGGCTGCGCCTGGTCAGTACCTGGATGGGAGGCCACATGGGAAAGCTGGGTTGCTGCCAGAAGTATTGTTAGTGAGACCAGCAGGGGACGATCAACCTGCGGTCTGTGTGGGTCCTTACGTCCCTGTATATTGATAAGGGGGTCTATACTACTCAGTGAGCTCCGTCTTTCGGATGAGACGTTAAGTCCTGACTCTCAGGTCATCCTGACCCATTTGCCCACTAGCCTCTGTCCATCATGGCCTCCTAACCATCCCCATTTTATAATTGGCTTCATCACTCTGTCTCCTCTCCACCAACCAGCTGGTATGTGGTGGTCCAGCGTTCACATTAAAAAAATAAATAAATCTTTGTAAGCCTTGGTAGACAACTTGGGGGGTAAATGGGGACACTCCTACATGTATATTGGGAATTTTACAACAACAAAAAAAATCTTACATACAGCCTCTGTTTATTATGCCCAATACCTGTGATCAAAAAAGAAAGACTAATACATATACACAGATTGACGGACAGATGACCACACTGATAGAGGACGCTTTCAGCAAGGTTGAGTAATTTGATTACTGAGTGGGTCATCACTTAAAGGCACTTTATTTACTCTGACCTCAGTGTATCAATGAAAACATTAATCAATAGAGCTTTCACTGGGCTGATCTTTCCAGCGGACCATAAGAAAAGAAAACCTCTAAGGACTCAACCCATTGTTCCTCCAAATGAAAGCCGTGCACTACTGGATTCAACGTTCGAGTGTTTCATCAAAGGTGTCTACATTTGTAGCTTAGAAAAACGAAATAAATCAAATTTGTTATCCGACTGGTACTTGTATAGTAAGCAACTAGTAGTACAGTTAATACATGAAAAAATATCAAGTTAAGGGTCTTGCTCAAGGGCACAGGATGGTAGTTTATAGATCCCTTCCATTATGCAGTGTTTGAACCTACAACCTATTGATTATCAGATCGAAATTTTACCCACTAGGCTAAATCACTGTTTGAAAATGGTTTTAAAAGTGTGGTTTACTAAACGGTTTAATTATTATCTGAAGCAGTAGATCAATACCATTTGTACTGTATACTTTAAGAGATTTAAATCCTGTCATCTTTTAACTCATCATCGCTCCACTTGTTCTAAACCTGTTTGAGTTTCATTCTTCTTTTGATTGCAACAAAAAAAAAGTATATTGAAGAATGAAAGAATATTTCCTACAGTCTCAGAAAAAAATGGTACAATGTTGTACCAAAGAAGGTACAAACCCTTGTCACTGGGGCAGTACCTTTTCATGAAACGGAATTTTGTACCATGGGAAACCAAAATGTACCTTTGGTTTTTAAAACCTGCAGATACAATATTGTACCTTCATCAACTGTACAAATGTGATCCATGAAGGAACCACTACAGTGACAAGACACTTTGTACCTTAACAGTGTTAAATGTGCTCCTTCAAGAACTATTTGAGGCATTTTGCTATATCCAAAATGTGTTAATTTATTTTCAGTAAATATAAAACATCAAATACATTTATTAAATGATGTTTAAGTTTACAAAAAAAGTTTATTTTTGTGTAAATGCACCTTTTCAGTTTACAGTAAAGAATAAAAAGCAATTTAATCAAAATATCTTTTTTTTCTAAACATTTCTAAACACTAATTCTAAACACTTTTCACAAAAATGTTACAGCAATACATTTTCCCATGTACAATGTAAAACTTTTTTTCTCTCCAATTTTCACACAAAACCTTTGTAATCACAAAAGTTCATTTAATTTACTTAATTTTACTGTAGAAATAGAATTATGCAAAAGTATTGTAACGAGATACGCAAAATGTTTGATTAGTTTTACAATGCTCAAATGTCTGCATGAACACTGCATCTGCAGGATTCTTGGCAGCTCACGTGCGTAGTGGAAAGTAAACCCCAAAAGGTGCGGATATCAATAATAAAAATGTATCTATCAGAAAATGCTTAACAAACTTTATTTAAAATGCCTTAAATGTTTAGTAATACCTATAGTTTTTTTACCAGTTGTTTTGTATTATAGAACTTAATAATTCATGTTTATACGTTTCTTTAAACATATGCTTTTAAATGATGATGCATGTTTTAATATGGAAATTATTCATTAAATCAATTTGCCTTTCCAGTAATATCTATTTTCATAGATATTGTAATAAAGAAGAAGTTGTCCAACACTTATGTACCTTTTTATGAGAACAATTGTGTACTTTCATTTCAGTTGTACCATAAAAGGTACAGAACAGTATCACAAGAGGTCTTTTCTGTACCAAATAAGTTAAAAATGTTAAAAATAAGTTTATAATTGTACAACTTTCACAAAGGTACAAAACTGTTCCTTAAGGAACATCATTTGTACCACCGTGTATCTTTTTTCTTAGAGTGTATAATAGATGTCAATGGTTACTTAAAATATCTTGAATTTGGTTCAAAAGGAAAAAGAGACCACTTGAGGGTGAGTAAATCCTGAGTAAATTATTATTTTTGGTGGAGTATTTCATGAAATGTTTTTTATATGCATTCATGGATTTTTTAGGCTATCTAAAGATGTTCCTTACAGTAAAACAAACTATTTTAGAACTGTATCTATGATCTTTTATGAAAAAAAAAAAAAGAAAAGAAAAGTGTGGGTTTATTTCTTAAAAAGAACCAAAGTAAGAAATTGACTAACACACTAATATGGAAAAGAGTGTGAATTAGAATAGTTCTGTATCTAAGCAGATGTTCAATACAGTGTGTCATCTGTATGTGATAACTGAAGAAATGTAGGTATGTGATCCTGGTAAAATATGTCATTACTGCCTTTTTGTGATTTTTTTTAATCTTAGATGTGTTATTGTGAACTAAAGACCTGTGCAGTTTTCAGTTAGTCTTCATCCACAACTGAAGACTTTTTTTGATGCTGCTTTACATAATTGTTGATTCACCTTTCACCACACTAATCCACTCGAGCGTGATGAAGAACTTCCGATGAAAAATCTGAAGTGATTAGACATAATAAAGTATGTGGGATGAGCATTTCTGAAGTCAAATAGAAGTACAAACACTAAAGCTACTTGCAAAATGGTGCTAAAAGCTCACAGTGACACATTTACTGCCAGGTCTCCACTTCACAACTTGAACAGCACATTCCTCAATGGTATGTTTTTACTTTGCAGTACATTGTGATTTGATATAGTTGTATAATGTATGTCCATCAGTGTCTTGTTGCTGAAATGAAAAGAAATACCATTACATTTCAAGAAAATTGAGAGAAAATACGAAAACACAGTTAAAATAATATTTTGTGACTGTCAGGATGAAAGTGAAATGTGAAAAAAGTATCCCTTTACAGCATTACATTTATTGTAGATCTGTGCTTGTTGTATCAGATTGTTGCTGACCTTGTTTGTTTTAAACCTGAGAATAATAACCAATCATACATGATTCTGTTGAGCTTACAGTATAAACACAATGGTCAGAGGCATTTACTCACTGCTTAAAAAACAAGATTTTTTGTGACAAGCACTTAGTCACTAAAATCTTCACTCTTTAGAATTATATCTTCATAAACAAACAAAGTGCAGATAATGGGTGCTATCATAGACCTGCCATAATAAGGCGCAAGACGTGTATGGCGCGATTTGTTGCTATTTTCAGACCAGCGCAACAATAATTTTCACGTTTTGCACAACGTTGTTCGAATAGCAAATCCATTTGCGTCACTTTGTGGACTCATGAGTGTTCTGGTCTAAAAAGAAGGTGTGTTAAGGCGCATTGTTGGCACGTTGCTATTTTGAGGAACTAAAATAGACTGTAATGTGCCATTGACCAACTAAAATCTGTTCTCAAGTCGAGCGCAGAACGCGTTATGCGCCGATGCGGGTCCAAATGCTTACACATTGCTTAATACACAGAGGATGTACAGCAATAAACAAATATCTTTACATATGAAAAAAATTGAGGATTAAAATGTTACAAAAAATATTATTTTCTACATAAATATAAAAATCACTACCTCCGTGCCTTCTTAATCTCAGAGGGTTTATTTCAGTTTATTCATGACAATTTGCATTTGTATAATGTTATTATTATTAATAGTATTATTTATTATATGCATATTTATATTTGTTTTAATAAAAACAAGTTTAGATTTAGATCCACCTGTCAGGTTTTGGAGATGCATGCATAAACATATGAGGATAAAAATAGGTTGTGTGTTTGGATATAATTTTTTTACCACACTTCGTAAATTATTGTTCAAATCTTTGCACTTAACAAACAAAATTAAATATGTAGGCTAATAGATGTCTTCACTAGGGTGAGTTTCTGCCATTTCATTTCCTAAAGTAAAGGAGTAAAGTCAAGAGTGAAAGTAAAGAGAATGTAAAGAGGCTGAATGGAGGAGGCTCCTTCTTTATCTGCACGCTGCAGATGGTCTGTTGTACTGTTTTCTCGCCAGTAAAGTGTTCAGTTTTTTTTAACAAAGTCTGCCATGTAAACAGTAAATACGACATGGTGCAATGCAACTGACTCACTGACTCTTATAGGGAATGGGAGATGAGACTCTGATTGGGTTAATGCACATTACACTCAAAACACACCCATAACTCATTAAGAGAATAAGTATAACCTTGTTAGACCATGCGCAGAGCTGCAGACCGTATTTTTCCATTAAAATAGCAAAAGTGGATTTGGACATGCGCCCTTCGCATTAGACTTTGTGCTTAGATTGTTAAAATAGAGCCCACTATGTAATTATTAGGCTTATCTAACAGCTTTAGAAATTATAATTATTTGTAGCTTTTCTGAGCTACTTTTTAAGCCACTCTTTTCATTTTTTTACCAATTGATCTTCACAAATTCATAAAGTAAGTTTCTATTTTATTTTTTTGCATAAAAGTGTCTCAAATAAATGTGCTAAAAGAGAAAGAGTTAATGTTCTTTAGATTAAGCGATTATGAATTCTGCTGGATCTCTGCACTAATTACAAGATTTACTGGAAATAAATGTGAATCCACTGAATCATTATTTCGTAATTAAGCTCACTGTCCACATCAGTGTGTGACCTGATTACTAATTATCGAATCTTTGCTGCATTGATTTTGAAAGTGTCTCTCTAATCAATAAGCATTTGTGTGGTACATGTACAGTAGGACATCACCGTATCTTATGGAAGCTGCTTCTTCACAGCATCACCATGGAAACCACCATTTCATCTCTTTGAAATAATTAAATGAAGATTTAAACTGATCTTTATATAATCTTACAATTACAGGCTGAATCCGAACATCCAAATACATATTTTTAGTTTGCCACTGCAGTGAGTTCTAGCACAGTTATGTCTATATATCATGTAAAAATCTTACAACTTACACAGTAAAAAACGATTAGTTTACTTAATTTAAAAAAGTCAGCATAATTAGCAGAATTATTAAAATGAAGTCAACTTACTGTAACAGTTAAAACGGATTTACTTAATTGATTTTTAAGTAAAATCAACTTGTTACTGTGCACTGTAAAAAATGCTGGGTTCCACACAATTGCTTCATGTTGCCCCAACACAAATCAATTAAGTTAAACTAATTGTTTTTACTAATTTAAGTGTTGAACATGAAACAATTAAGTTGTTCCAAAAAATCCTTGAGAATTGTGTTGTTTCAACTCATATTTATTAAGTAGTTTAAACAAGTGGCAAAAATGATTTTTTTGTGTGTACAGATGTTTAAAGAATAAAGTATATTTGGCATGCTATCCAGGGTGAGGGCTCTGAGCTTGGGGAAAAAAAAACAAACTTGTGTTATTCCTCTTATCAAGAAAGGGAGAGATATTGGTGTTTGAATGAAGTGTTTAGTCCGGCCCCAGAATGCTCCCCCCAGGTAGATAGTGTTTAAGAGGTGAGGTGTTGGGGTGCTGGAGGGATGCTAAAGTCATGTGATAATGCAGGTAGGATTACTTTGGTATTTATAGGGGATTGGCCTAATGCTTATAGGATAATAGAATGATTGTCAATCATGTGTTAGAAATGCTGAAATTTGTTTATAAAACATCACTAAGGGCGTACTCACACTATGTACAGTGGCCTTGAACCGGGCCAAAGCACGCTTGTCCCCCATCGCAACTCCCCTGACAACCCGCACTCATATTACATAAAAGCCTGTGCACGCGTACATCATCGATGATGCGCTATTCAGTAAGCGCTTTTGCTCAGCACAGTGGCGATTTCTTTAGCTATATTGTTTTAGTCGTTTGATATGCAGTGACACGCAGTCAAATATTTTGCCAAACAAATCTGTGACTTTTGACGCTCATAAACAATCATAAAGTCCTCATGCTGCAGGAATTAGGAGGTTTGCTGAAGGTGCAGCTGCCGTGCAGTGAGGGGTTTGTGTCTTTAATAATCTACGACAGCTAGTGTTCATTGAACAGTAAGAATGATTAATATATCCATATGAAACAATCCCTTAAAAGTCACGTCTTGTCTTCAGTTTCGGGCTCTGGCACGCTTTGCACTCACACTATAAGCACACCGCGCCAAAGCCCAAGTGAACCACGCTCTGAGTCCGATTAAGAGCATTTACACTTCTCAAACGATGTGGAAAATAGGCCTGGGCACGGTTCGGATAGCATAGTGTGAGTAGGTCCTAAGTTAAATCATTAGTTTTTACAAATTTAAGTGGATTGAACATAACATAATTAAATTGTCCCAAAAAACTCAATAATTGTGTTGTTTCAGCTCATTTTAAATAAGCAGTTTGAACAAACAACAGACATCAAAACAGAAACTCCAACATAACAAGACATTGAACATAAATATGAACTCAAAAATGTATGAAGTGACACTTGATGTCAACATTTACTCTCACATTTTTTCTATCCAATGCTAAACATGCTGAGAAATAAGATGTTGATGCAGTTTAATTCAATGCAAAAAAAAAAATGATTCATGTAGTCTAAACACAAATGAATCGATTTTACACTTTTAAGTTTAGCTCTACAACCCACATTTGCACATCTGAAGGTCAGCTAATGCACACACACACACACACACACACACACACACACACACACACACACACGCACACACACACACACACACACACACACACACACGCACATACCTTTTTACCCAGCATGTGCAAGTGAAGCCAAGTCCTGCAACTTTAACAAGGTCACATTCTGGCCCACATAATCCATCTCAGTTATCAGGCTCTGCCATCCAATATTGCCATAATATAAAGAAAAGGATGTTTTGGAACCTTTGTTTATGAATATATTCATAGCTACAGTTATCTTATCCATTGAAGTAAAGGTAAAGGCATACAAATGGCCTGTTGTACACAATTTACATATGTTTCATAAATAATCTCTTGGTTTCATAGAACTTTTGGCACTGTCAAGGATAGCAGAATTGTGTATTGGAATGATTTCATTGAAATCTTATATTTATGTAAGGATGCTTTATAGCTTTCAATTCTTTTTAAATACAGTTAATTACAAGACCATAACATAACTCACATCCTGAACAGTTTCTAACTCTTTATTTTTTTTAAATATATATTAATATTATTTTACTTCTTACTGAACATACAGTTGAAGTCAGAATTAATAGCCCCTGAATTATTAGCCCTCCTGTTTATTTTTTTCCCCAATTTTCTGTTTGGAGAGATGATTTTTTTAACAGATTTCTAAACATAATAGTTTTAATAACTCATTTCCAATAACTGATTTATTTTATCTTTGCCATGATGACAGTAAATTGTATTTTACTAGATATTTTTAAGACATTTCTATACAGCTTGTGTATTTTTTTTTTATTAATAACCGCTTTATTCTAGCCAAAATAAAACAAATAAGAGTTTCTCCAGAAGAAATAAATATTATCAGACATAATGTGAAAATGTCCTTGCTCTGTTAAACATCATTTGGAAAATATTTTAAAAATAAAAAATAAAAATTAAAAAGGGGGCTAATAATTCTGACTTCAACGGTACATATATACTACATATGGTTCTGTCAGACTTATTTTACTTCTGGCTTCAAAATTGTCATTTAAAGATGCTGAACGAAGTGATTTCAGGCCTCACCTTTCTCACGGAGACATTTGTTCCTCAAAATGTATGCAAAACCTAACCTAACCTAACCTGCTGAAGATAAAATCGATAAAGCTGAAGTGTGTAATATGTGTGCCACTTATGGGACCAAAAAGGAACAGCAGAAATAAATGATTTTCAGCTTTATAGGCAGGTCTCCACAGCACTCCTATCATCCCATTCTGTTTTCAGTTACTTGGTTCTGTTCCAAGCTCTAAATCATGAAAAAAAGCTGTGTAAAGACATTGGGTGAAGGTTTGGAATGACATATGAATGGCAGTTTTCTCATTTGTGTCTGAACTATTCATTTAAAGATTACAAAACAATTTCTGTGGCACTAGTTTTAATTTTGGTAACACAAATTTTGATGAAATTGTAAGTCAGTAACTTAATGTGTTTCAGTAATGCCATTAAATACGGTTTTAACATTGCTTTCGATAGATTATAATAAATTAATAATTAAATACATAAATAACTTATTTCATTTATTTATTTTCCTTCGGCTTAGTCCCTTATTTATCAAGGGTGGCCACAATGGTATGAACCGACAACTATTCCAGCATAAGTTTTAAACAGCAGGTGTCCTTACAGCTGCAACCCATTAATGGGAAACACCCATACACTCTCGTACTCATACACTATGGCCAATTTAGATTATTATACACTAAATAAAACTTTTGGCACAGTCAAGGATAGCAGAATCGTGTATCGGAAACGTTTCATTGAAATCTTATGTTTACATATGAAGAGTTCAGATGCAAAAGCCGCTAAACGCCACTTCTGCCAAAAATGAGCTAATGAGTGAATGATTTAGGCATGTAGTACATCTTCAACAAATATTTTTGCTTTAAATCATCTAAATTGCAGCGTCAGCGCATTCAGAAATAACAGTTTGTTGGCAAAAGCCACTAAACACCACTTGCCTTTGACAGCAAAAGCCGCTTTATCCTGAGAACTAATCAGAAGGCGTAAAATCGAATCATATGTTTTCAATGTAACGGCGCGTTGATACACCAGCTTTTATGAGGATGTTTTATTCCGCTTCCGATTTCAGTTTTAAAAGATGGAGATTGATGAACTGGATGAGCCTGTCCGACTGTCAGTGAATGGCAAATGATAACGTCCCTTACCTCAAAACTCTGTGCATTATGAGAAAAGAAAACATAATGTACAGTCAGAAGTGTAGCATGCATTCATAACGTTTTTAATGCAATGACGCTACTTTGAATGAGTCCGATTTACTATATATTAAACGGCAACTGCGTTTCACGAAAGACAGTTAAGATGCCATTCTTTTATCCTAAATGGATGCTATGAGGATAAACAAGAGACGAAAAAGAGACCAAGACCTTGAGTATGGTGAGGATGAATGAATGACAGCTTCTAAAAGTGTCTGAGGGACATCCTCTTTTAGCCCAGTAGGACTACCTTCTGTTTTATCTGCTAATGCAAGTTATTTTTTATAAGATAAATATAATGTATAAAAATATACTTATATTACTTCATTATCTATATGTCTGATACATTTTTTATATTAATGGACAATGCACAGATATTGATGTTTCACAATATTTTTACACTACATTAGGCTATTTGAATCTAACAAGCTTAGTTTACGATGTTTACAATGTTTACATTGCTCTACTTACAATAAATCTAAATCACAAATATCAGAAATGACAACAGATTGATAAGATTTAATTAATGTCAATTTTATTAATTCATTTTCCTCCTGCTTATTTCCTGGATTATCAGGGGTTACCACAGCAGAATGAACCGTCACTCACTTGACAGATTTATGTATTTTTAATTTTAGGTGGTTTGTGTAATGTGTTTTATGTTTGGTAAAATAATTTATAATTGCATCTTCTGTGATTTTTCAACTAATTACACTGTCTTGTCCCGATAGGTGGATTTAGAGGTTTTTGCATAAAAAGCACCGGTGGATTTAGCTGGTTTTGATGCAAAAAGAAAATCTACCTTGTTAAAAAGAATTGTTTAAAGTGACATTTTGAAAAAATATTATTTTATTTATAAGCTAATAACCTTTTCATTACATATAAAATGAAACTTCTGGACCTAATTATAGGAGTCTGATAGAAAATGCTCATTTACCAAAAAAGAGGTCTGATGGATTTAGAGGGTTTTGCATCTGAACTCTTCATATATACTTGCTACAAACGTATTATAGCAAATGTTTTTGGACTGTGAGAGAAACTTGAACACCCAGAGGAAACCAACACGAACACGGAGAGAACATGCAAACTCCACACAGAAGTGCCAACTGGTCCAGCTGGGACTTGAACCAGTGACCTTCTTGCTGTGAGGCGACAGTGCTAACCACCTAACTTCAATTCAAATATCTCAAGATGTTTTATAGTCAAATAAGCATAAAAATAGTTTTTTGTTTTTTAACAAGCCTCTACAAACGTTCATTTTCAGAGATGCCAGATGTAAAGAGCTTAAAATGACTCAATTAGATTTTTTTAGCTTAAATTTTTTTTTCTACTCTATATTTTACCTGATTTGACAAAAAACTGCCAAACATGCACATTAAAACTAGCTGAAAATTTTGCAGTATGAAATCAAATAAAAGTATATAATAATTAAAGATGCACAGATGGAATAGCAAACAATTGGTATTGGACAACAGAGACATCAGTTTATCAAAAGTAGGTAGAAAAATGCCAAATTCATGTTGTGTATCAATTTGATACTTAATAGCTACGTTTCCATCAACCTTTTTATGAGCATTTTGAATATGCACATAAAAAAACGGTTGATGGAAACATCAAGACATGAAAAAATAAAAATGCGCATAAAAAATGTATGCGCATAACTGAGTAGGATAAACTTTATATTCGATAAGAAAAGGTGCGCATCAACTACAATGTAAACACTTTTACAGAACAAGTTCCAGTATGCGCATTAAAAAAAAGTCATGTGATTTTGTTGTAAGAGAATTAGAATCAGAATCAGAAAGAGCTTTATTGCCAGGTATGTTCACACATACAAGGAATTTGTTTTCGTGACAGAGCTTCTACAGTGCAACAGGATAACAGGACAAAAAACAGATAATAAATATATATTTTTAAAAAATAGAAGTAAGTAGTGAGTGCAAATATACAGATTGACAAGTGTATGTACATGTTTATTACTATATACAACGTTATATGTGCAGCTGTTATGTGCAAATTGGCATGTAAGTGTGTGGTTAAATAAGTGTATAAGTGTATAAAAGTGTATAGCAAGTAGTGATGTTGGTTCCACAATTATTATCATCAAGTGTTCATGAGATGGATTGCTTGAGGGAAGAAACTGTTTCTGTGTGGGGCTGTTCTGGTGCGCAGTGCTCTGTAGCGTCGACCAGAAGGTAAAAGTTCAAAGAGGCAGTGTGCTGGGTGTGAGGGGTCCAGAGTGATTTTGGCAGCCCTCCTGCTCGCTCTGGATAAGTACAGTTCTTGGGGAGTAGGAAGGGTTGTACCAGTGTTTCGCTCAGCAGTCCGAACTATTCGACGAAGTCTTCGGAGGTCGTATTTAGTAGCTGAGCTAAACCAGACAGTTATTGATGTGCAGATGACTGATTCAATGATGGAGGTGTAAAACTGTTTCAGCAGCTCCTTTGGGATGTTAAACTTCCTCGGCTGACAAAGAAAGTACAGCCTCTGTTGAGCTTTTTTGACAATGGAGTCAATGTGAGTGTCCCACTTCAGGTCCTGAGAGATGGTGGTGCCCAGGAACCTGAATGACTCCACTGCTGCCACAATGCTGTCCATGATGCTCAGTGGGGGAAGAGCAGGGGGGTTTCTCCTGAAGTCCACTATCATCTCCACTGTTTTGAGCGTGTTGAGCTCCAGGTTGTTGTGACTGCACCAGACAGCCAACACCTTAACCTCCTGTCTGTAAGCAGACTCGTCACCGATTTTGTGAGACGAGATCATGTGTTGATAAAAATGTGTGTGAATGGACAAACCAGCAGGCTGAGCAAACTGTAAAACATTTAAAATGTTGTTTTGGTCATTCTAAAATGCCTCGACCATTTCAGTATAAGTGTTATTATATTAATAATGACCTTCAGAACTGTCAAGAGCGTCTGCACTCTGCATCTCATGGCTTCAAATGCCACCGCACGTTCATTGCATGTCAGCATAGTCTTCCGAGGCGCAATTAATTTATTAAATAAAGAAAAGCTTTGTGCAGCTTCTTCTCCCTCAGCTAATTCCATTTTTACTGTAGATATTTGGCGCCAGTTTATCAGGAAGTGATGATTTTGTTCTCTTTGACTCTTTAGATGGAAAGCTGATTAATTTGCGCATCTTTTATGCCATAATCCAGTTTTGTGCATAAATTAAATCACATTTTTGGATGAAAACATAGCTACTGAGTAAGCAAAGATGTTTCAATATTAATTTGATATTATTAAAAATCTTAAGAATCTCTGTGAAACTTCTTCTGCCACTGTTTAATGAATACTATGAATTTGCTAGTACAATTTGCTCATATACTGTTTTTGTCTTCTGTTTGCATGCAGTAGTACAAAAACAAAATCTATCAGACACAAAGAATGTGATTGCAGTCTTTAAGAAGTCAGCATGGCTTACTTACAGTTCAATACACTAAACCGGGACAAGAGAAAGTATTTCTAAACTGAAAAGAAAAGAAAAAAACAGGCTTCACCTTTAAAAACATATCAAAAGATCAGAGAAATACACCCACAGAAAGAGCTGGTAAACAAGTACTGTACGCTTGTTTATACTGTTGTAGAACATGCACCTACAGCACTTTGATTTTCTTTTTTTGTTATTGAATTTTCAGAGCCTACCTAGAACCACATTTCTAATGAATTTCAGATTCTCCAATGCACCGCTGTGTGTTTCCTCCTCTAAATCAAACAGAGCTCCTCAGAAACCCGAGGCACAGATCCAAGAAGAAATTGAACGAGAGGGAAAAGGTGTGAAAGATAGAGATCAAGAGCAGAAGGCGTAGAGATGAGAGATCAGAGAATCGACATGTCAAACACAATGCTGAACAATGGTGACTGGATGAACACGACAAAGGCCAAAAGGTTAGAAAGGTGGGGAGGCTGAACACACTTCCCAGAGAGAGAGAGAGAGAGAGAGAGAGAGAGAGAGAGAGAGAGAGAGAGAGAGAGAGAGAGAGAGAGAGAGAGAGAGAGAGAGAGAGAGAGGAGAGAGAGAGAGAGAGAGAGAGAGAGAGGGAGAGAGAGAGAGAGAGAGAGAGAGAGAGAGAGAGAGAGAGAGAGAGAGAGAGAGAGAGAGAGAGAGAGAGAAAAAAAAAGAAGACCCATAGAAATGAAGGATCAACAATATCAGTTACCAGTCAAGCGGCTAATGAAGCACGCGTAGCATTTCAGAATTCAAAAGCCGATGATAAAAGAGCCAAGTCATGAATAATCAATAATGTTCAACAGAAGCCTTCTCTTGTATTCATACAATCACAGCTAATTCTGCCAGTCAAACGAATGCAGCATTGGGCCACTCTATAAAGGTTAAGCGTGTTTTATAAATAATGAAATCCTGTCAGGAGCCTGATACTTTAATGCAGGCATGTATGTACAATGCATATTGAAATACACACCGATTGTGATGAGGCGTGCAAAGGTCAGTCTTGTTTACTACAGCCAGATGATAACATTCTGAGTGCAAGAGAAACAAGTACAATAAAAAAACAAGATGCAAATAGACTTACCAAAATGTGCATAAAAAGTGGCACAACATGCACAATTGATTTAAATATATGAATGTGAATTGATTTCCCAGTGATGGGTTGTGGCTGGAAGGGCATCCGCTGCGTAAAAAAAATATGCTGGATAAGTTGGCGGTTCATTCCGCTGTGGCGACCCCAGATTAATAAAGGGACTAAGCCGAAAAGAAAATGAATGGATGATGAATGTGAAATGAGGTATTGCAGATGGTGCAGAATTAAAATGCAAACTAAGAGAGTTAAATAAAAATGAATTAAAATTCAAATGAACTAGTTTAGCTAGAATGTTCAGTGTTTTACACACTTCGCTTCTCACTAGGCTCATGTTGGAAAAAGTTTGTCCGAATGTGGATTTGGCATTGTCTGTCATGAAAGAGCGTTCCGATTGGCTGTTTAGCTTCGAATCAGAGTTCAAGAACAAAACGGAAGTGACGAAACTAAGCAAATGATCAACAAAAGAAAGGCAAAGTCAACAAAGATCACTAAGACTTTCCTGAAGGGCACATATTTTACCATATTTTCAAGATTTAAGATTATTTTGTGTCTCCAGAATGTGTCTGTAACGTTTTAGATCAAAACACCCATCAGATTATTTATTATACTTTTTTAGAATATTGGAATTTTCTGCTCTGAACACAATGTAGCTGTTTTTGTTGCCTGATCCCCGCCCACCGTTCCCAGGTACCTGTCAAAGTGTGCCTCAATCTCTGCCTCAGCTGCGTCAGATAAACAGCACAGTGACAGACATGAAGGAAGCAGATCTCACGTAGCATTTGTGAGAAATACTACAGTAAGAACTTTCCCAATGATTATTTGATGTATTTGTTGTGAAGTTGCAACGATGAGTCACACACAATGTCGTTACAAAGTTCACGCATCCACACACACACAGCGTACATGTTTAACTTTGCACTGTTTTTGTACGCAAATGTGACAGGATACATGTTAATATCCACTGCTGTATGGATATCTGTTAAGTTAATGTACAAAATAAACCCGATTTAACATCCACAAACCGGGATTGAAGCATCTTCTTTTATAATTGTACTGACATGCGGCTGTGCTGATGAAGTAAAGACAGTAAAATCACTATAATTCATTGCAAACATGCATTGTTTTAAAACGTTTTAAACTTGTAAAACTCATTCTTGATCACACTTGATGATGATTGATGAAGAGAGCTGAACAGATCTTTTAATCCCAGTAGCTTTGTGGTACTGTACATACTGTCTTGCTGATATGATTAAACGCATTACTACGATAACATGTTAATATGCTGCTTTCAATCAATTCGGTGGGCGGGGAAACTACACTCCTACATCACATTGTGGTGGGCCTCAAAACAGAAGGGATTTGGATCCTATTTTAATGTCAGAAATTAAAAAAAAAAGAGTTATTGTCTTTATATCACCCCTAATATGACTGTGGACACACTATATCTGCACACAGTCCTGTCTAAACAGCTTACAGAAGATGATTTTCATCATAGGTGCCCTTTAAATCTTTTCAAACAATATGGATTTTCATATTATACATTATTAATTGACCGTATAATGATATTGATCTCTTTCTTTTTCCTTTTATTCTTTTAAAGCCTGTTTTAACACATTTTAATCTGTTTTTAATAATTTTTATTCTGTGTTGTTTTTATTTTTTATACTTGTGTTTAATGTTTCTTTTATTATTGTTTTTAGCATGTAAAGCACTTTGAATTACCATTGTGTATGAAATGTGCTACATTAATGGTCTCAAACTCAATTCCTGGAGGGCCGCAGCTCTGCATAGTTTAGCTCCAACCACCTCCAACTCACACTTACTTAATAGTCTCTAGTAGTTTTTAACAGCTTGATTAGTAGGATCAGCTGTGTTTGATTAGGTTTAGAGCAAAACATTGCTGATCTGTGACCCTCCAGGACAGGAGTTTGATACCTATGTGCTATATACAGTAAATAAGCTTCCCTTGCATTGCTTTAGACATATTGTAGTGAGCAATCACCAGCAACATTCACCAGTGATCTAATCCTGGCAGATCGCTGGTAAACACACAGCTTGCTTAAGGACTACAAATCTGCCAGTATATGGACTACATGTTCCATTCATGCATCGCTCACATGCACCTGTTCTTCATTCGGTGGATTACACACACTCACTGCTGGGAGCTGCTCTTGAACTAATTACAAGGACTATTTAAAGAGTGACACACACACACACACACACCACAGCAGTCCTGAGTCTTGTTATACTGTTAAAGAGCCCATATTATGGGTTTTTGAAAATGCCCTTCCATGTAGTGTGTAACACAGCTCTAAGTGAAGTGAAATATCCAGCTAAGGCTTAAATCTGTAAGTGTACAGTGTTTAAAACTATTGATTCATCTATAAAAGAGTCGACTCATAGTGCTTCAAACGAGTCGTCTTGATAACGAGTCATTAGGTGTTTCGCGATGACGCAGCTACGAAACACAAGTAGTTGGGCGCGCAAACCCGGGAGATTTGAAACCTGCGGCCCCGCCCACTAACAGAAAAAAAGTCTCACACACACACACACATACAGACAGACACTGGTCGAATGAAGTCACGCTGTGCAGATGGATATTATGGACAGTCTAATCAAAGATGAAACATCAGCAATATAGCCCAGCCTTGAGCAGTTCTGAGTGCTTCTGAAAACTATATGCTTTCAAAGAAGACTTCTTCAGTTTGTTAAAGGAAGGATCCGTGAAGACTGTCTGAACATGGATCATTGGATCATGAATCAGTTTCTACCCCCATTTCACAAGTGTAAGTACGTGCGATTAAAACTGTTGCCTCGTTTACTCTATCTTGCAAATTCTGTATCTAGTTGTGTTTTGTTACTTGTAACCGCGTGTGCTGTATCAGGTTAACTCTTTATATTCTCATATCGCGTGTAAAGCCACGTTGAAAACGCGACGCGTGCCGCTTTGATTACGGATCGTCAGCTGTTTACACACATGCAACGGTCAAGTTTCAAAATAGTTCAGCTCAGGTTCGAGGTGAGGTGTCTAAATTGCACCCAGCAAGCTGAACTAGCGCTCTAGGCGTGTGTGTCGTGTCCTCGGGTAGGAGTAATGTGTCTGTGTCTCCTCGTGTGTGTAACGCACGGGTATTCGCGGATACAACTGAGCGCCGCACAGCGCCCTCTCAATTCAGCCGCTCCTCTATGGAGGCGCCGGCCCTGTGTGTGTGTCTGTGTCTCCTCGTGTGTGTAACGCACGGGTATTCGCGGATATAACCGCGCCGCGCCCTCTCAATTCAGCCGCTCCTCTATGGAGGCGCCGGCCCTGTGTGTGTGTGTGTGTGTGTGTGTGTCTGTGTCTCCTCGTGTGTGTAACGCACGGGTATTCGCGGATATAACCGCGCCGCGCCCTCTCAATTCAGCCGCTCCTCTATGGACGCGCCGGCCCTGTGTGTGTGTGTCTCCTCGTGTGTGTAACGCACGGGTATTCGCGGATATAACTGAGCGCCGCGCCCTCTCTATTCAGCCGCTTCTCTATGGACGCGCAGGCCCTGTGTGTGTGTGAAAAGAGCAAGAAGACTGTGACTAGGAGGCTAGGAGATCTCCTCGCCAGTTCTTGGACTTTTTGCTCAATAAAATAGTTAGTCGTCAGTATTTTCTAGTCCATCGTCTGTGTTTACATTCACCCACTGGCAGCCAAAATCCACTATGAAGCCTGTGTGCACTGTGACTACTTTTATATTGTAGATTAGCAGCTGGGCATTTCACTCTCACGCTGAAGCCTTGTCCGTGTCAACCAATCGCAGCAGGCTGTCATCGGTCCAATCAGCGCAGATTAGTTTCGCGCTGAGGAGGGGTTTGGGAACAAATGAATCGCTGAACGATTCATATGGGAGTCGCTGGGATAATTAGGTAAAAATATATGCAGATTATAAGACCATCAAAGTGTTGTTTGACCTTGCATGCATATTAGACTGTTGTTGGAGACCCTTACAACCTAAATATGACCCTATTTCATGTATAATATGGGCTCTTTAATGTGAACATTACAATGCATTTTCCTTGCCCTGTCTTGCCGTGTACCGATCTTTGCTTTGTTTTTTATTGTAATTGTTTAGCTTCTCCAAAAACGAATTCTGCTTCAGAAGTCGTGTTTGGACATAACTTCATGTTATTTTCTGAACGTTTTTAATATTTTTTGCAGCAGATAAACACAAGTGGCTCTCTGTATGTTACCAAAACCAAAAGAGTGCATACGTCTTTCCATTTTGATACCTTGGTTTTCGTGACCATCACCTAGCAACAGCTGTACACACAACAGCAGTTTGAAGATGCAAGCGTACCGAAGCTCAGACAGAAAAAAGATGGTGTAAACACAAAACAGCCGAGAAGGTGGCAGGGGGTGGAGGGGGGGGGGGGGGAGGGGGGGGGGGGGGGGCACTAACTTGGGTTCGGACCAGACAATTGAACCAAGTGTGAAAGCACCCTTAATGTAAAGACAAAGACGAAGCGAGGCCATAACACAGTTAGATTTCATTGCCACTTGTTCTTTGACTTAAGCTTGGTGTGTCACAGGCTTTATTGCAATACAATGTTAATTTTGTCTACAAAAATGGCTTTGAAAACATGAAGTGGATCAGAGCATGGGTATTCATAATTCATAATACTATCACAACAGATGCCGCAAGCCACAGGCAACAAAAATGTTTCACCCTTATTTTTCTAGAAACAATTAACACTGTTCCCATATTCTTATTTTGTTACAATCTTAATACACTGGGGAAGAGCCTGCCACTACTCATCTGAACTGCCTCCACGCTAGGTGAATTCAAATCAACGTTAAAAACACATCTTTCTTTTCTCTTGTGCTTTTAAATGTTAATAATGTCTATGAAGTTTTGTTTTATTTATTCATTCATTTTCCTTCAGCTTGGTCTCTTTATTCATCAGGAGTCGCAACAGCGGAATGAACCGCCAACTTATCCAGCATATGTTTTACGCAGTGGATCCCCTTGTGCTCTAGAAATGAAGTCAAAGTGTGCAATATACACATTGGCAAATGTGGGTGGGGGGAATATGCATATTACACAGACCTCTGAAAAAGGAAGTGAATGTCACTTCCTTTTTCAGAGATCTGTGTGATTTGCATGCTTCAGTGAAGCAAATTCAAATATTTAAATCAATGACATCTCAAATACTAATCAAATTTAGAAGGTTTGAAAAAACGCTTTCAATGTTTTGGGGCAAAATGAACAGATTCTGACCTACAGTACCCTTTTATGGGAGGGACATGCCATTCTCAAAGCTGATAATGTAAAATCATGATTATAAATCAAAGTTTTAATATAAAATGGTGAATTTCATCAAAGGGTTTGCATCCCTGCACTGATAAATGCATGATTATAAAACATTGCACTTACTGTTTTACTGTTTAACTTCCATCTGTAAGCAAGACGTCTATTAAAATACACACTTTGAATCTAACTCAACTTGACTTTTAAGCTGCATTTTAATAAAAACACCTATTTTCCAAGACAAAGTGTCCTTTGAAATGTACAGTCTGCAGCCTAGATCTGCCAGTTTCAGACCACCAACGTAACCTGCAGTACGCCATTACATATTAACAATAGAATGATCCATTGTAGGGGCAATCAAATTCATCTTTATATGAACATATTATTTTTATTTGTATAATTTACAATACAGATCAGTGCAAACTAATTTTCTCTATTAAAAGGAAGACCCTTCACATTTCGGTTATAAGTATTTTCGTTTCTTTTTTTTTTTCAATTTTTTTGTACAGTTGTACAGATAAAATATTATATCTGCATTTGACCTGTTCGAAAATTTCATGAGAGAATTTGAGAGAATTTTGTTATAGGATGCATTTAAAATACATTCAGTATCCATTTTTATGTATGGAAGAGATTTGTTTCCCATATAATTTTGGCTATATGAAAGTCAAAAAGTTTAAAGTTACTCATCTAAAAACCACACAGAATGCACAAAGAACCTTATATTTCCAAGGAGGAGATTTGGCATGGCAAGTTTGGAACAACGACCTGGAAATGTCTTCTTTAAAAGGTCTTAAAACCTCAATTCCTGTTATTTCAATTCAGCATTGCCTCGATAAGGCACTTGCATGAATAATGCATGGATTTAGAACAGTATGTTCTGTGCTGGAGTAAATGTTTTGTGTAAGACATAGTAGCTGACCCACTGGACTGGCTTTATATCTTCACTCTCTCTCACACAGTACTGTTCTGCATCTGACAGACCGACAAGCTCAAATTAGGGTGGAATTACAGGCTGTGGTATAATTTGTTATGTGCTGTCCAGAAGCGTCACTCACACTGAAGACGGAAACACCTTTAGAAAATCACATAATTCACAAGCAAGAGCTCTACTAAAGGCATATTAAATTACACATACACACAGTATGCAATTGTACTTGGAGAGTTTCTTTACTTATTTTCCATGTGCATGAATATTAGGAATTATAAGTGGACACATGCACTAAATTTTTATTTCATTAATAATGTTTACATAAATCTATGTGTACAAAATCTTGTGTTTATAATTATTATGTTTAATTAAATTGTAGATTTGTACATGGTGATTGATGGTTTTATGTTCACAACTTTCTTGCCAACCTCTTGTTTTACTTTAGAACGCTTGTTTGTCTAAACAAGTTAATGTATATTTGCCTAAAAAACATAAAATAAATATACAGTTGCAAGAAAAAGTATGTGAACACTTTGGGATTGCTTGGATTTTTGCATACATTTCCCAGAAAATGTGTTCTGATCTTCATCTAAGTCTGACACGATCATCAGTTTGTAAAGTAATATTTTCTATCTTTTAGTAGATATACAGTATTATATAAGAGACTTGCTTTGTTTTCCAAATAAGTGGATTTGATTGGACTTGCACTGTAATCATTAAATAAAAGTTAAACGTGTCACGTGTGGAATACTGTTTCCGGGTCCAAGCCACTACTCATTTGAATTGAGAAAATATTCGTTTATGACCACTTTTTAATCAGATCACACATTAAAGCGAATTTCATATAAAATCATGGCGTACACATGGGCTTGCAATTTATAAAAAATTAATCACTTTCTGGCCATCGAATATTAGGCAGGGATATATATATACATATATATATACATATATATATACATAACAGGGGGGTTAATAATTCTGACTTCTACTGTATATATATATATATATATATATATATATATATATATATATATATATATATATATATATATATATATAAAATATATATATAATTTATTTGCAAAATCCTGCTCATGTCAGGCATTTTGACGGTTACTGGCTCATCTTGGTCATTAGATGTCTTCTCGCTGCACATCTTCACCCCGTTTACCAAGGATGTTTACACACGCTGTGAAATTTGTCACACCTCCGCAGCTGCGCACTTTACAGTTTCTGCGTGCTTCAAGGTTCATTCACAAAATATGTCCGCGTCTACACTTTGCAGAGGGCAACAGAAAATCACATTACTTTTCCAGGGTTCCGTAAGCGTGATTGGCTAGCATCTGCTCTAGGGTATTAGCATGAAGCGATCTAACTTGGATCTGTTTGACGATTTAAAGTTCACTCAAAGTTCACGTGAATCTTTGACGCTGACATATAAATAACAAAATATTTTAAAAAAATAACAATTAAAAAAATTACTGTAAATTTTCTGAGGCCAGTTTCATTCAGTGAGCTGTGTGTAAAGCTGCCATGTATTTCAGGTCAAACCATGTGATCTGCGCAGCGCGACTAGTCCACGTCCTTCAAAAAGCATCACTGCAGTGCATTAAAGTAGACTAGTCGATTAGTCAGTGAAACCGCTAATATATATCTATATGTATATTGATTTTCGAAAATATTATATCGCTTTGTAAACATTTATTATTACCAGCTGTTGAGTCTCTCCATACAGTTTGATGTAGTGATTGGACCCGGAGGCCACTTCGTGTGACATCACACTTAACAAGCGAATAGCAAAAAATGAATATACTCAATTTTGGTTTCATCTGTCCACTAAATATTTTGCCAGCTGTGTTGCAGAACATCCAGATGCTCCAGAAACATGCAGAAATCCAAGTAATCCCAAAGGGTTCACATAATTTTTCTTGTAACTGTAATTGTATTGTCCATGTTGGCACATTATAACAGTTTCACTCTAGAAGTCAACGTATTATTATAAACTTTTTTGCAACGTGGTTAAAATATAGATAATTACAAAAGCTGTTTTGATGGCATATAATTTACAAACATATCAGGTCAACCTTTAATTATGAAAGTTAACAAGCAATCAAAAGTATGGGGGTAGTAATTAAATGTAATCAAACAAAATTTCATTAAATATTTTTATATTTCTAAATGGTCTGAACTCAATAGTTTGCATTTTAAAACAAATTATAGTAGAAAACTGTAATTATATTCACTTTATTTGCAGATTTTATTGTATTTTAGAAAATACATTTTTGAGCCAAAAAGTGCCAATGCACAACATGACTTCCATAAAATGACTGTGCATAATATTACTGATCCCCCTCTGTGCATGAAAGCCAGCAACAGTGAATTGGGTTCTGGATGTAAGGTTGAAAAAAAAAAAAAAACTTGTCAGAACGTAATACTTCTTCTATTGCCCAGGGGTCCAGGTTTTACGCTCCACACACCAGGTTATGTCTTTGTATGCTGGGCTTGGAAACAAAGGGATTCTGAACAGCAGCCCTGCCATAAATCTGAGCTTTGTAAAAGATTGTGATGTAGTTTTTTCTCCCCCAAAGTTGGGACTCAGAGGATTCAGGTCTGTGGTCATTTTTGAGAAGCCACTTTTAAGGCACTTAGCAACTGTGCTGAGAAACGTCCATCTATTCCTCTTGGGAAAGGATAAAAGCGAGGAATGAACTGTGCTCACTGATAACACTGTTTATTTGCAGGCACTTTCAGAGACTGGTTCACTAAAGGAATTACTATGCACATCGAGTAAACACAGCCACAAAGTCTGAGCTCAAGACTATTTGCGCAGGGATCAAGTATTTAAGAAACAAAGGTTCTTCGTTGACACTGATAGTTCCATTAAGAGTCTCAAAGGGAGAAAGTTCACACAAATTTTAAACTTCTGTCATCATTTACTCATCCTTATTCTTATTCCACAGCAGATTTGAAAATCTTTCGTCTGTTAAAAATTATATGAATTTTTTAAAATAATTTATATTTTTTATAGGCACTAACTTGGCTGTACATGAATGGCTTCCAGTGGTCATGTCACTGGCTCATGAACATTTCCTGCTTGTTATCAAACTATTTCACAGCTGTAATAAGAAGCAATTTTATCATAATTTCATACTAAAACAGGTATCATAACATTATTTATCAATATGTGACTCTTTTTGGATTCTCATAAGCCATAGAAATTAAAAATGTAAAACAGGAAATATGTTGGGACTATTGTTTTTGTTTACATCTCTCAAAATGGTCTATATAAAGCATCAAATACATTTCAGTAGTTCAGTACTTTCTGTTTGTGTCATTTCATTATTACACACACATGTAACTATTTTTTAACAATAGCAACAGCACTGAAGACATGAAAAAATAGACACACTGAGGTGTCAAGGTCAGGTATGGAGAGAAAAGTTAATATCAAATACTGTACTTTAAATAAATAAAGACATTTGTATCCATTATAACTTGCAAAAAAGCATAGACACGGCTTGACTGTGACTTAAAGTACAACGATTTGATTAAAAATATCTTAAACTTTTTTCACATCTCATCTCATCTCATTTTTAGTCATGGGAGAGAACTTCCCTTTCCCCAGACACTTCCTCCAGCTCCTCCGGAGGGGGTTCCCGACGCTTTCCCAGGCCAGCCAAGAGACATACTGTAGTCCCTCCAGCGTGTCCTGAGTCTTCCCCTTTGGGACATGCCTGAAACACCTCCCTAGGTAGGCGTCCAGTAGGCATCTGAAACAGATGCCCGAGCCACCTCAGCTGACTTCTCTTGATGTGGAGGAGCAGCAACGTTCTGTGCCAGACGATCGGGTTGTCGTGGTCCTAACCTTCGACCACCACCCATTCCACAATGCACCGGCCCCTTGCGACTTTTTTCACATGCAAGTTTTAAATATCCCTGCTGAGTTTTTTTTTACTTCATAAGGAAAGCAGATTTGAATTTTGCAGCTGATGCAGTGAAACATCAGTGTGATTGTACGCACTAAATGGTTAATAGCACTCCAAATTTGAATGAAAGTCTGACTGGTTTGGCATGCGGATTTTTCAACTGCTTTTGTCAAACAATGAAATTCAAAGTAGCCCAACACAATGCTACGCTCACTGACTTTCATTGTGTCGGCCAAAAACAAACAAAAAAACTAAAAAATATATAAAATAAAATAACCTGAAACTTATTCTTCCACAAATCTATTATTTTCCACAAAACAATGTCATACTGCTTTGAGCATCAGGATGAGTAAATGCTGACTTTAACAGTTACTCTGACTGAAGCTCTTGAAGTTCATATATTGACTAATTGGCCTCTTTGGAATTCTGCTAGTTGCCTCCAGTTGCTTTGAAACTGACATATCAAAGTGCTAATTGTCAAACCTCCAGCATAGCACGACACATACTGCCAATATGCAGTCAAATTTCCTTTGAAGCTGTGCTTGTAAGTGTGATTATATCAAGTTACTTTAAAGTTTAAAGTGTGATGTTTCTATAAATAATAATAATTTAACAATATGAAAAATCTATCACAAAAGTGGAACATATTTTAAATAAAAAAACAAACAAAAAAACAAGTGGAATACTTATTAATTCCGAACAATATTTAACAACTACTGCTACATCTAAATTTATAAGTATTAAATTTTGCAACATCAATTATTTTTTACTGAACTGAATATTAACACTATTGTCTTTAGTACACTGAAATAATGGTTTTGAAAGCATTTTAACTCTGAGATTCCTTGTAAATGTCATAACTAATTATAATGTCAATGTCAATGTTAATTTTATTTATAGCACTATTAAACACAACCAGAGGTTGGGTTAACCAATGTGCTGCACAATACACATCAAAACAAAGAAAATTATTAAATTATAGCTTAAAACAGACAATTTTTATTGATAAAATGCCAAATCAAAGAGGTAAGTTTTTAACCTATATTAAAAACAGACAGAGATGAAACAGATCTAATACAGAAGAGCAGAGCATTCCACAATCTAGGACTAGCTACTGCAAAAGCACAGTCACCTTTGCATTTCAGCCTCGACTTAGGGATACATAACAATTTCTGGTTTGATGACTGAAGAGACCTACCAGGTAAAAATCAACATGTCTAACAGATAAGAAGGTGCCAAGCCATTTAGAGATTTAAAAACCAATAGAAGGATTTTTAAAGTGACTCGATAGTGAACAGGCAACCAGTGCAAAGAGCATAAAACTGGTGTAATGTGGTCGTATTTTTTGGTACCGGTTAAAAGCCTCGCAGCAGCATTCGGAACTAATTGTAAACGGGATAAGGTTGTCTGACTAATTCCAAAGTATAGTGAGTTACTGTCCAGCCAAGTAGTAATAAAAGCATGGAATTTTTTTTCAATTTTATTTTCTAGATAGAATAGATTTAACTGTTTTTAAGAGTCGAAGCTGAAAGAAGCAGGATTTGACCACTGCATTTATCTGTTTATCATCTGCTATCATCCAGATTAACATTCTTAACATAAAAGTCTCTAATCCACTTGAACTTGGTTTTAAAGGCAGGTAGATGTGGGTGTCATCTGCCTAACAGTGAAAAGACAGACCATGTTTTCTAAAAACATAGAAGGAAGCATATGTAAGGGAAAAATAATAGTGACTTAAATAGATCCCTGAGGAACACCACATGACAAAGGTGCTGCCTAAGATGAATGATCTCCAATAGTGACTTTAAAACTGCTATTGGACAATAGGATTATAAATAAAATAAATGTCACAGACATCTTGTGCATATAAACTCACACTGTAAAAAAAAAATCTTACTGCTTTAAATTGTTTAGTTGAATCAAATGAAATGTTCTGCTAATCTCAACTTACATTAATCAAATAGACTAAAATATTAAGTTAAATTTATTAACCTATTAAAAAAAGTTAAATTAACATAAACAACATTTGTTGTCTTGATTTTTTTGTCATGTACTTTACTCTCTTTGCTGTTGGAAATTTATCTTTGGCTTCCCCACACAACCACATCAGCGTTCACATTACACATATCACAGAAATCACGCAACACAAATACATTCAATATCATCACTGAAATCACATTAAAAACTCAATAAAACTCTATTTTAAAACCCAGTATTTGACATTTTAATGGCAGTCGGCACAAAAGATATTTGATACACAGTTTTCTTTACTTGAGGTTGCCTAAAATGTCTTTTTGATGGCAAAAACTGAAGTTTTATATTCAAGGGATAGGAACAATCCTCAATAATGACATGTGCTTTCTGTTTAATTCTCATCTAATAAATTTTATTTAGTTGTCTTTGTGCTTTACCTACAATTGAACTGGCAATTTTTACTACTCAACACAGTTTTTTCTCTTCCTTAATTGGCAACAGTCCATACCATGCAACCATGTTAAAACTCACAACACTTTCAACCAAATTCATGTATACCATCTCCCGAATATCTCAACTCACACCAAAATGTTGTAACCTCCAAATAACATATAATCTCTACATTGCTTTAAAAAAAACATTTCCAGCATATATCAATCCACTGTCAATAAATACTCCTAAATATTTAACACATCCAACTTTCTCTATTCCATGTCCCTCAAGGACCAGAGGTTTTAACCCTTGAGTAAGAACTAGTTTATTTCTGCTAATTACCATTTCTTCGGTTTTATTAAAATTTATCTTCAGTGAACTCATTTTACACCAGTTTTTAAGCAAATTTATATAACTATTGTACAAGGTATCTCCCTCTGTTCCTGTTTTAGTCAACCGATGAACAAGTGCCATATCATCTGCATATTTAAATAACTTAAAACCTAAATACTAGATCTTAAGTTCATTTGTGTAAAGAGAAAAATGGTGATAAAATGCTTCCTTGCATGTATCAACTTTCATGTAGCACATATAATTTTTTAAAGTGCAGAAATGAAAGAAATAAAGTTGAAATATTGCTTGGATAGTAATTGTGAAAATGTTATAAACTCAAAATATAAACTGTCTTGATGTTTGGTCCTACAGGACCTAGATATACCATAAAAACATCCCAACTGACAAACTTCTTCCCATTTCAAATGAAAAGAGTTGTTTCTAAAATGTGAAGAAGCAAATAAGACACAGCTTTTTCCCAAGAGTCATCCAGAAAGTGGAAAACCAGCATGAAAAGAATACATTTTTAATTAAACAAACTTTAAATGCTAGCAGAGTGCTTAAGGAGGGAAATAATAAACCATGAAAGAGCCCCCATAAATAAATAACTAAATCGTATTTCATTCTGACTGTTTCATTTCACACCTTGAAATTTGGAACTCACACAGAACCAAAACCCATTTATATGAAGTAGCAAGTTTTTGCACACGAGAAGCGATAATGAAACTCTAATTTAATTTCGGCTCCAAAACGAGGTGTGCATCTCCCGACTTTCCGACTGCATTGGTGGCCTCATTCAGTGATCATCTCTCCATTACATGTTTATGTTGTGGAACAAAGAGGGAAGGCTCATTAATGGTTAATCCATAATTCCCAAATGGAGGTCATACCACACTAATGGGAGGCCTTAATGAGAACTCATTGCCAAAGGAGATGACAGATGAAGGATGCTTGAGATCATTTAATGGATTGTGGAGTGGTGAGTACCACAAAAATCAGCATATCAGAGCAGTTTTGTGGTTTATGTAAGCTCAAACATTGGATTTATTCACCATTATAACCAAACCATATTTGTTTTATATTTTGCAGCATCTGCCACACACAAACCACATCTGCCTTTGTCAATTAAACCTTTAAAGCGCTAGTTCACGCCAAAAATAAATACATTCTGTTAAGTTGTTCCAATCCCCTGAAATCTTGGTTCATCTTTAGAATACACAATAAGATATTTTAGATGAAATCTGAGAGCTTTCTCATCCTCCCTGTGTTGAAGACTGTATGAATGCACTGATTACTGTGCAGTTCTATACTACCTTATGGCTCGTTTCCACTGACTGGTACAGTACGGTACGGTTTGGGTTGGTACGGGTCACCTTAATCAGGCTTGCGTTTCCACTACCAAGGGTACCCTTTTGGTGGGCATGGTGAATGACAGGAAGTTTCAGTCAACGTCATTTCCGATCGAGAAAATATCTATAGTAAAGCTGTACGGGTCACTTACATATCATATGAGAAGCTCTTTTCACAAAACAGATGCTTTATACACATAAATACTTGTGTATGAATATTTATTACTAACTTTTCTATGAACATGAGTTGATTATAACTGCAGATCAATGACAGTGCAAAATAGCCTACTGTAACGTCTGTAATAATATAAATTAAATAAATAAATGAAACATATATGAACCCTTACAGTCTCCGATATGTTACCAATTACAGATAAACTACACACTGCAGACATTTAGTCCTTATTTAGGATCAAAACAACACGAAATATAGCCCACAGTCAGAGCAAAACTCTCATCTGTGTCTATAATCTTCACCAGCACATGTAACCTCTTGTTAGAGAATAATTTCATCATTCTGGGTTCATATTAGTCTAAAAGGTGAAGATAATAGTTATACATGGCAGTTTGTTCATGTTTGCTGAAAAAATAACTTGCTCCTTTTTTTCACGCTTCTTTCTCATGTTTGTCAATGTCTAACAGGATCGGGTTTCAAAAGCACGCCAATAATCACACACACATTATTATCATCAACTCAAGAAGTTTGTTATTTCAGATATAGACGCGCGGCGAGCGCTAGCAAGAAAGCGAAACCGTTCGCGCATTAGACTGGCTCGTAAAAAAACTAAGGGGCTCAGGGTAAATCTGCTCTTCTTTTTGGCTTTGTGGCTGTTCATCAAGACGACGACAAGGTTTGTTTGAGCCCAGGTCAACCATGGCTCGTTATTATATGTATATTTTATTACGCTGTAATCTTCGGTTGTGTAGTTAAACATGGCAGATCCTTTGTTTTCATTCTGGCTTGTTGCGTAAGCAAATGACGTATCTCTGTAAACCAATAGCGTTTAGCTGCGCCTCTAGCTCCGCCTTTTGGCACCCTTTCTCCTGTTTGGTACCCTTTCGAAAGGGTGCCGAAAAAGTAGTATGGTACGGTTCGGTTCATACCGAACCAAACGGGCCATTAGAGGACATATTATCTAATTGATGTCCAAAGAATAGGAGAAGAGTAAAGAAGTCAGACACAAAATATTATGTTCGCTAAAGTTATTAATTTCTTTGTGATTAATGTGTAAACATAAATAGTCACAATACAAATAAAATAAAATAAATTAAATAGCGTAGGCCCACGTAAATAACAAACAATTAACATATAAGAATGACAATTATTACAGTACTGAGAGGCGGTAAAATATGTCCACATAAACAGGAGGTGCAGTAATCACTTTAGCAGTCGATCCTTAGAAGTGATGTCATCCACCAGCATGCAACATTTGCCCAGGTCTTATCTTCATATGCCATAAATGTATTTAATGTAAGATGTGTGTGTGTATTAAAGTACAGTGCATCCGGAAAGTATTCATAGCGCTTCACTTTTTCCACATTTTTTAAGCTACAGCCTTATTCCAAAATTTATTTAATTCATTTATTTCCGCAAATTTCTACACACAATACCCCATAATGTGAAAAACAATTTTTTGAAATTGTTGCAAGTTTATTAAAAATAAAAAAAACTGAAAAATCACATTGCTGTGAGGCGAAGTGTCTTAAGGGTTGTGAACTAAATGACACCAAAAATGATACCAAAATAGCAAAAAAAAACTTAAAACTCAAAGCAAGAGTGGATACAATGCACCTCTGCAATTATACTTTTCACAATTAAAAGTGAAATGTGAAAAATATTTTCTTCTCAGGGCAGCACGGTGGCTCAGTGGTTAGCACTGTTGATTCACAGCAAGAATGTCGCTGGTTCGAGTCCTGGCTGGGCCAGTTGGCGTTTGTGGAGTTTGTATGTTCTACACATGTTCGTGTGGTTTCCTCCGGGTGCTCCGGTTTCCCCTACAGTCCAAAGACATACGCTATAAGTGAATTGGATAAACTAAATTGGCCGTACTCTATGAGTGCATGTGTGAATATGAAAGTGTATGGGTGTTTCCCAGTACTAGGCTGCGGCTGGAATGGTATTTAGAATTATTAGCCCTACTGAATTATTAGCCAACTTGGATTTATATATATATATATATATATATATATATATATATATATATATATATATATATATATATATATATATATATATATATAGCTGAAGTCAGAATTATTATCCCCCCTGAATTATGTGCCCACTTGTTTATTTTTTCCCCCAATTTCGGTTTAACGGAGAAAAGATTTTTTTCAACACATTTCTAAACATAATAGTTTTAATAACTCATTTCCAATAACTGACTTCTTTTATCTTTGTCATGATGACAGTAAATAATATTTGACTAGATATTTTTCAAGACACTTCTATTCAGCTTAAAGTAACATTTAAAGGCTCAACTAGGTTTATTAGGTTAACTAGGCAGGTTAGGGTAATTAGGCAAGTTAAAATTAAGAAATTATTTTTATTCAATCATTTTTTAACGGAAAGAAACATTTTTTTACACACTTCTTAACATAATAGTTTTAATACCTAATAATTATTTTATTTCTTTAGTTTTTTTAATCTTTGGTGGCAGTAGATACTATTTTACTAGATATATTTTTTCAAGAGACTAGTAGTTTAAAGTCTTAACTAGGTTTATTAGGTTAATTACACAAGTAAGGGTAATTAGGCAAGTTATTGTATAAAAGTAGTTTGTTCTGTAGATAATCAAAAAAATTATTGAGAGGGCAAAAAATAATGACCTTAAAAGGCTTTTTTTTAAAAGTAATAATGCTTTTATTCTAGCCAAAATAAGACAAATAAGACTTTCTCTGAAAGAAAAAAATATTACAGGAAATACTGTGAAAATAATCTGTGCTCTGTTAAACATCATTTGGGAAATATTTGAAAAAATTCACAGGAGGGCTAATAATTTTGACTTCAACTGCATATGCATGTCTTTGAACTATGGAGAAAACTGCAGAATTCTGAGAACATGCAAACTCCACACAGAAAGGTTTCCTGGCCCAGCTGGGACTCAAACCACAGACCTTCTTGTTAGTTGCAATCGTGTTAACCCCCAAGCCACCAGCTTTAAAATCCCTGTACATATTTTCAGCAAGGAAGCCCATCAGAGAGAGAGAGGAAAAAAAGCATATTTAATTTGCAGCACGTCTCACTCATCCATTTCTGAGATCATAAATCTATGAGTTCATTTTTGACAGATGCTTTAGATAAAAGCCCATCAGGCCGCTTTCTTCACCGAAGTCTAAGCTACCATTGATGTCGCATTGAATATTCTTTGATAAATCAAGCCTTTGTGGTGTGAAGCATACCAGTGTTATATTCTGAGTGGCGAGACAATGCCTCATGAAATAATAATAGACTGAATGGCACTTACCAGGCTGTGTTGAACTCCACATGAGCGTCAAAGAAGCCCACAACAGGAGCAGTGGCTGCGTTCCAGCCATGAATCCTGGCCCGAATGAGGCCTTCTCGCTTGCTGTTCCTCACGATCTTCACCAGGCCGGGATATCGTTTATTCACATAATGATCCAGATTGAACTTCAGCTCCACTGAGAAAAAAATAAATAAAAATAATGTGAAATCCAAACCTTCTACATCAACAACTGGGATTTTGACATTGTCTTATTGTTAAATAAAGACTGTAAGCATAATTGTTTTTGTTAATAACTGCAGATCTGTCTGGTTCTTGAATCTGATTGGCTGATAGCTGTGCGATATTCTGCAAATGCTGGCTAGCATTTTTCCTTATCGCAAACACAACAGTAATCTGGAAGTGATTGTGCTGCTTTGGCTTTTTCGCGGTTAATTATTGTGTTATCCCGATTGCAGCAGATCAATACAGGGAAATCTCTGTAGACTGATGGCATTTCATGCCGTTCAGCCTTATAATCTTAAAATGTGAGCAAATCACTTGTTTTGTCATCACTCATATTATGCTAGAGAATCATTCAAACACTAGCTCTAAAGTGATGTTGGTGAATTAGTAAAGGCTTCTGCTGTCGCAGATGTAAAGGAATGGCGGAAGAAAGTAGTTCCTCATACAAAAGGATTTTTAGAATCTCTGTGTTTGGTTTTCTTTTTTATATACACGATTACATCGTTGAACTGTTGTACAAACGCAGTATCACACGAGTAGCAGTGCAATGTGGCTGTATATCATCACTGGTTGGACACTAAGCCACTCGGCCACAACGCACGCCTCCCACCAGTGCCGATATACAGTCACATCACACTGCTACTTATGTGAAATTATGTATGTACAACAGTTCAACAATATAATCGTGTATATAAAAAAGAAAATCAAACACAGAGATTCTAAAAATCCTTTTGTATGAGGAACTACTTTCTTCTGCCATTCCTTTACATATACATATAAATATATATATATATATATATATATATATATATATATATATATATATATATATATATATACACACACACACATCATTCTGAAATAGATTAAAATGTTCTAATCAGTGATATTATAAAATACTCGCTCCTTCAAAACAGGGACAATGGCATCAATGTTTACCTGAATTTAATGATAGTTACCAAGGACACAAAACAAGTGTCCTCTTGAAGTATGGAGTACACTTGAGATGAAATTTGAAATGTGTGAAGAAAATATACTATTTTAAAAATATATAGATCCAAGGTACTATATTAATAAATAAAAATAATAATAATAAAAAGAAAGAGAGAGTTAGAGAGATAAGATATGAAACATTATGTGAAAAAAGCAAGGCAGATAGAATAAAATAAGTAATAAAGTGATTGAGTATTGTATTTTAACAAAACAAAATAATTCTTTTTAATTTTTTACAAAATGTTAATTATTTAATCGTCATCATGTTTATTTAGACAAAAAACTAAACAGTTATATATTTATAAGCAGGCAACTTGCAATAAGAAAAAAAATAAGTGTTTTTAGGAGTTCACTTTCTAAGTCCACAAGGCTTAGAAACACCACAGACAGTTCAGCTAGTGAACCTGAACCAAAATAAACATCGAAAAAAAAAAGTTCAGGATTTCAGGAAGAGCCTTGTGTTGAATTCTGTATGATAAACCCTGCAGCATAAAAGAAAAAAGGCAGGTTTTAGTGGCACTATAGATGACATGGTAAATAAATCAGCCTGCATCTCCCCACTCCTCGAGTCTCTCAGAGTTAGCGATCTGTCCTCATTCAATAAGAACTCTGGGAGGTAAACAAATGGAGTGCAAGGAGAGCACGCACACACACTCAGACACACACACACGTACACACACTCAAGGAAGACAGATGAGTGTTTGGGCTCTTTCCTGCAGGTTGCTGAGTGCTCTAGTTTCTATGGGAAGAGAAATAAGAAGGAACAGAGCACTCTTTAAGGCACTGATACACACAACTGCCACCCCTCTCATTCGTCAGCTCAGAAGAACCATTAACATTTCAGTGTTTCAATGGGGGCAATGGGGAAACCTGCCACTGGACCTAGTCAGATAAAAATATGACTTGAAAATTCTCAATGCAAAATGTTGGAATTTGTACATAAACATTCATGTAGAAAATCTCTGTGACATGCTCCCTGAAGCCCTCCACACTATGGCTGTGTCCGAAACCGCATACTTCCATACTATACAGTACACTAAAATCAGTATGCGAGCCGAGTAGTTTGTCCGAATTCATAGAATTTGAAAATCAGTATGCGAGAAGTACCCGGATGACTTACTACTAACGGCGAGATTCTGAAGTGTGCGTCCCATGCATGCTGCACTTTCCCATGATGCCCCTCGAGAGAATTCATGAATGGGAGTGAAGTGACGCAACTGGTGCAGGTAGGTCACATGACCATGAAAAAATGGCGGATGTAGTACATCCGAATTCTGTTCATACTTCTTACATTCATACTGTATAGAACATACTTTTCTAACAGCCGAGAAGTACGTTTAAATTAAATTGCAGTATCTACTGAGTAGTAGGCGGTTTCGGACGGAGCCTATTTGTTGAGGCCAACCACATGGTTAACAGCTGCACCTTATCACCCTAATCATCGGCTCCTTTAAGTAATGTGGCTTTAGAGTAGCAGTATGCTTGGTGTTGTGGTGTTGTGGCTGTGTGCAACAGTGACTTATGTTGTCTTGTAGTGTTTTTTTTTATGGAGTATTGTTTATGCAGTTTAATAATTTATTTTTGGTCTGTCTTTATGTATTTATGATTAGAAACCAGTCTGATACCATGTGGAGAGTTATGTACTGGCATTGGTGAATAAAATCCAAAGAAATGGATCTTGTTTCAAGTTTTTTGACTGACATTCCATTGTGATACTCCCCCTGCGAGTCAGCATTTCCTTCCTAATTTCTTACACATTCATAAACATTTAATTTTAAACGGCTATTTGAATGAATATTTAGCACAAATTAATATTATATGACATTATGTATCAATATGTGGACCTTTCTGGATTCTTGGAAGCTACAGAATTAAAGCGCAAACTTCATTAGGACCATTGTTGTTGTTTACATCCCTCAAAATGGTCTATACATATTGTGATACTGAGTACACTACCTGACAAAAGTATTGTCGCCTATTCAAGTTTTAGGAACAACAAATAATAACCTGACTTCTAGTTGATCATTTGGTATCAGAAGTGGCTTATATTTAGGACAGTAAGGTCTGACTTGCTTAGACAAAAGTCTTGTCACTGAACAGAAATAATGTACAGTATAGAATATAAAGTCATGCAGTGGAAAAAACATTAATATTTTGCATGACTCCCATGAGCTTGGACGACTGCATCCATACATATCTGCAATGACTCAAATAACTTATTAATAAAGTCATCTAGAATGCAAAGAAGGCGTTCTTGCAGGACTCCCAGAGTTCATCAAGAGTCTTTGGATTCATCTTCAATGCCTCCTCCTCCTCCATCTTAGCCCAGACATGCTCAATAATGTTCATGTCTGGTGACTGGGCTGACCAATCCTGGAGCACCTTGACCTTCTTTGCTTTCAGGAACTTTGATGTGGAGGCTGAAGTTTGAGAAGGAGTCCTATCCTGCTGAAGAATTTGCTCTCTCCTGTGGTTTGTAATGTAATGGGCAGTGCAAATATCTTGATACATTAGGCTGTTGATGCTGCCATCCAGTCTGCAGATCTCTCGCACACCCCCATACTGAATGTAACCCCAAACCATGATTTTTCCTTCACCAAACTTGACTGATTTTGGCTCCATGCGTGTTCTAATAGGTCTTCTGCAGTATTTGTGATGATTGGGATGCAGTTCGACAGATGATTCATCTGGAAAATCTACCTTCTGCCACTTTTTGAAATGATCAACTAGAAGTTATTATGTGTTGCTCTTACTACTGGAATCAACGACAAGACTTTTGTCAGGTAGTGTATTCTTTCACTAGATTAAATGAATGGGTCATTAAAAACACTAAATTAGATTAATTGGGATGATGCAAACACATAAAATAAAATAAACCAATCACAAGCATCGATAAATACAGTAGAGCAAGGATGCAAATAAAAACAGTATTTCATGGCTTTCTGGTAGTCTAGCAGTATTCAGGGACAAATCACATGGTCCCTTATAATTTTCATTAAATGTATATTTTTGTTCCACATCTGTCAAGTTGATACATGTTCCAGGACCACAAAACCAGTCATAAGAGTCACTTTTTAAAAATGTATACATGATATAAAAGCTGACTAAATATGTGCTCCACTGATGTATGGTTTGTTAGGATATGGTAATATTTACTCATGATACAACCATTTTAAAATCTGAATATTTGGAAAATCTAAATATTGGGAAAGTTAACTTTAATGATGAAAAAGTAAGTTCTTTGCTGTGAATATTTGTAATCTAAAATTAATTCTGATTTATTTACAGTAGGGAATTTAAAATATTTTTGGAACACAACCTTTACTTAATATTCCAACCCAGGCTCATTCTGAGAACGTAGTTCTGGGGACGTTTCTGGAGGCCGCGAAATACGTCCCGGGAGGTATGTATTTTTGCAGTTTTTGTTTCCGCGAGTCCGCGAGAGGCCGCTGTGCGCGCTTTTTCCCACGCCGTTCTCGCGTAAACCCGCTAGAGGCTGCTGTCGAACGACCTTCCGCCTGTCTGCCTGGATGACAGAATGATTGACCATGCGACCGGCCAATCGGCTGACCCACCCTCCTCCGTCCCTAAACCCAACCAACGACGATTCACAAAAGCCGTCCAGAAAAAGAAAAGCTCTCATCTGATTTTTACCACGTTTTCGGATTTTGACCACATTCTCACCCTGTGACGAACTAGTTCGCTTCATTTTTTTGGATTTTGTTTTTGTTTTCTTACCTGATTTCTGGAAGCGCTCTTCCCCGGACTCGAACCCGGTCGTCGTCGTGGTCAGCCCCTCTCTGCGCCTCGAGTCCGCCAGAGTACACGAAGAGCTAACCGGACAAACTGGTTGCAGCGGGAAAGCCCTCCACACGGAGGCGAGCGACCGGCTGGCCGGCCGGCAAGCGCCGAAAGGAACGGCGTCACACCGCCCCGTAGCGTTGAAATGCAGCCGTACGTACCCCCGGCTACGTATTTCGCGGTCTCTAGAAACGTCCACGGGACTACGTTCTCAAAATGAGCCTGGGTTGCAATATTCTAATGATATTTGGCAAAAAATAAAAAATATTGATCTACACATTGTATTTTTTGGCTATTATACCTGTGCAATATATTTGGGATTTGTCATACAGGGTGACATACAATTGAAGTCAGAATTATTAGACCCCCAGAATTATTAGCCCCCCTGTTTATTTTTTTCAGAGAAGATTTTTTCAACACATTTCTATACATATTAGTTTTAATAACTCATTTCTGATAACTGCTTTATTTTATCTTTGCCATGATGACAATAAATGATATTTTACTAGATATTTTCCAAGACACTTCTATACAGCATAAAATGACATTTAAAGGCTTAACTAGGTTCATTAGGTTAACTAGGCAGGTTAGGGTAATTAGGCAAGTTATTGTATAACAATGGTTTATTCTGTAGACTATTGAAAAAATATATAGCTTAAAGAGGCTAATAATTTTGACCTTAAAATGGATTTAAAAAAAATTAAAAACTGCTTATATTCTAGCTGAAATAAAACAAATAAGACTTTCAGACATACTGTGAAAATTCCCTTCCTCTGTTAAACATAATTTGGGAAATATTTAAAAAAGAAAAAAAAAATCAAAGGGGGGCTAATAATTTTTAGCAAAATTTGTCAAATGTTTTCCACCATCTGAAGCTTAATTTTGTTTTCAATCATTTTGGGAATGTGGTTTGGGCATTTCTTTGTATTCAAATGTCAGATTAAAATGTCTTTTACGTAAAAAAAATGTAATGTGAGTGTACAGCACATAAACATGACAAACACACACACACACAAACACACACAAATGTGTTATGCGAAGTTATAGGATTCCCTCTGGTGCGTTTGGAACAAGACTGAAATTAATAATCACAAGGCTGATTTTTTTTCCTTTTTTTTATAAACACTCCCGAATCAATGAAGAACAACTATTTATCCATCATGCTCTAAACTGTAATGCAAAAATAGGTTCTGGAACGCAGCAGATCAAAATTGAGCATTACCAACATATTTGAAATCTCTGCTGATCCTGATAGATGAGCTGTGGCAAAGGGATTGCTTTGCTTTATTTAATCAACATAGGAGGCTTTATCATTTTTTGTCTGTGTATATCAAGAACCCTGGTTTGATATACAACCACACACGATAGCTAGTGAAGGCTGCATATGGCGCTGGAATAGCAATTAATGCAATTAAAGAAAGCCATTTTCCTCATGGATGCACATGTCTACGTGTGGCACCATGCTTTTGGAGAAATATAGCTTAAAGGGATATTACACCCAAAAATTTAAATTTGTTGCTAATTTAGACCTTTCAAGATGTACCACAAGAAGATTTTCAAATCACAATTGTAGTAATTCTTAAAATTTCTCTTACAACTCTTATTAGACCACTTCAGATTTTTTTTCCAATTGGCAACAGAACACACCCATGTTGATCAATGACTTGCCTGATCAACAAAACTTGATTTGTTAACCTAATTAACCTATTTGGGTTTTTTTCTCTTTAAAATGTAAGCCTATTATATCATAGCTGAAAAATAATTTTAGAGAATTATAAAAATATATATAGCTAGCATTTGACAAAGGAGAGTCACAACCTGTGGGCATTTTTATTTGTTAAAACTAATCTATGACATGCACAGTTTCTAGTGTTAATTGTATGTTTGTAGCGAGGATGCAAAAAAGGATGTAAACAATGAGAAATGCTCTTTGGCACCATTAACAATTTAGCTACACATTCATATTTATCCGTCAAACCGCTGTAAACACCCACAATCTTCACTAGCGCAGCAGTGTCTCTCTATGCGGCCTCTTTCTATTCGTGTCCTACATCTCAAATAACAAACTCACAAAAGATATGTGAACGTTTCATATTACTTACACATGTTTATAACCTGAATATATATGAAAGACACTTGTCAGAATTTATTTTAGAGAGCAGGCATGAGGTTCAGCTGTGTCCTCTGTGTCATTTTCTGGCACAAACTAATATGGTGGCTTACAGCTACTCTGACTGACAGTGTTTACACAGTGCAAAAGAGTGTGCTTGTAGGGGCATGATGCTTTTCCTGGTGACGTGGAGCCGATCCGTGAATCACAGCACATTATGTTAGCTGACTAATCAGAGCCTCTTGAGGGTGGGCCTTTCAGAGGAACTCAGTAATATGACACACATTTTCATGTTAGCTGAGTGACTATATATGATCCAAGTAAGATATATGAAATAATAACGTGGTTTTCTACAAGTGAAGCATGAGCAAGCATTGCATGCATTGAGAAGCATTGCTGTGCATCTTATAAACACAACCAAGCCTTAAAAATACACTCTGGACCACCCCTTAAAGTGGATAACATAATTGTTCCTGGTCTATCTGCCTTAAAATACATACATCTTATAAAGGCACTTTGGAGATGATGGATACAATACTACTTTATAGGCAATCAAGATTAACAGGAGATTTGCAGAAACTGTGAGCTTCAAGTTCCTAATGTATTAATATTTTAATCGCGCTGTTTGATATTAGGCATAAAATCAAAATGTCATTTACAAGCTAGATTCTCAAATAAAAGAGCGTCCTTGAAAAGTACTAAACGATCTCTCCATTCAAAGGGGCTGAATTTCTATTTATTTGGATTGAAACCCATTATTGTATGTTTACAAGCGACGTCTAAATGAATTGAATTTCAACGGGGTGCAATACTACTCCATGTCTGATGAGATGAGAAAAATAGACGCGATGTCCCTTAATATTATTCACAAGGTGAGAATGAATGTTGGCCTGCATAACAGGATTGGGCTGAGATTAATCCGAACAGACAGGGATGATGGAAGGACAGAAGAGGAGGACAAAACCCTTATTGGCTTCAGTGAATGGTGAAACAGCAGAACGCCACTCTATTAAACGTCTTCATAATGGACAAGAGACTTATAGAGATAGAAACACGCTCTCGCTAAGGTCAATTCATTATTCGAGTGGTGACGGTGGCTGTACCTCCAGCCGGTTTGGAGCGTTAGCGTTAAACCAGAGACGACAAGCTACAGCGCCGAGAAAAGGTCAAGCAAGCAACCTTTGCATGTTAACAGTTTAATGTCAGCTGGAAAGAAGCTGAAACATCAGCAGGAAATTAGCATATGAAATTAGAAGCGGCCAGGGCCACATCCAGAGACGCTGACTGTTTGAGATAACAGTGAATTGGGAAGATAGCAGTTCTACCAGTCAAAACTTCTCTGCAACGTTTCGCCATGTGTGGGTTTATCTTTTGGTTTCGCAATCAAGATTGAGAAGTGCAGCTGTTTTGAATGTGTATAGCTGCTAAAACTGCATATTTGTAACATTTTGGAGTATATTGAAAAGTGTAATATAAAGGTTAATGTATATTATTTACTGTATTATTCACAAGCAATGGTCAACATAGGGGTATGCACATGTATACAGGGAATCCAGTCGTAGTCAAATAACAGGCAGATGGTCAGTACAGGCAGGCAGCAGGCAACGTAAACAAACAAAACAAAGCAAGGTTCAAAAACACCGAAGGCAAGGCAAGGAAAACGCATTGTAATGTTCCCTATTCAGTTTAACAAGACTCAGCAACAATGTGTGTGTTTGAGCTGTTTTTATAGTCCATGTAATCAGTTTGTAACAATCCTCCGGGTGTGTGAATGTTATCAGTCAGGATCAGGAACCAGTTGTGTATGTGTGGTGCATGACTGAATATGTAGTCCATAAATGGCAGATTTGTAGTCCGTTAGTGATCCGCAGTCGCTAGATTGACCAATCTATAATTCATAAGGTTATTTATTCATTCATTCGGAGCACCCAAAGGAAACCCACACGAACTCGGGGAGAACATGCAAACTCCACACAGAAAGCCAACTGACCCAGCCGAGACTCGAACCAGCGACTTACTTGCTGTGAGGCAATCGTGCTACCCACTGCACCACTGTGCTGCTCATAAGGTTTTGTTTTATTGTATTTTTTATCAAATAAATGCATTAAACAACAACAATAATAATAATAATAATAATAATAATAATAATAATAATAATAATAATAATAATAATAATGTCACAGTTTCATTACTTTAACATTATTATCAGCTCAGACAGATTTATGAAGGATCGGGTCTGACAATTTTTCACAATATTACTGCTTTATTTGCATTTTGTTCTTTATATATTTGTTTATTTCTTAATTGTAATTATGATCTGTGATATAAGTAGCAAGGTTATAATAGTTTTGGACCTTTTATTAGTTTTTGTTTTTATTTCATTTTGACTTTTTGTTTTCAAATTCAGTAATTTTTTTAGAGGTAGATTTATTAGTTTTTATTAGTTTCTATATTTTGAAATTGCTTAGTTTTAGTTTAGTTTTTATTAGTTTTAGTATTAGTTTTAGTTTTTTTTTTAAATGAGCATATTTGTTAAGGTGCAAGATTCAAAATCATCACAATAAATGTTGTATAATAAAAACTCAAACATACACTTTTTGAAACATATATTCAGAGTACACATGACAACTATCATCTACCATTACCATCAACCCATCCTCAAACTCAAATACAACCACCCACAAGACAGCAGCCTTAAGTACAATAAGTGTGCAAGGCTGCTTCCGAGGTTAGATACACAGTAGTGATGGGAAGTTCAGATCTTTAGATATATGTTAAGACTGAATGTACCAAAATTATACAGTCAGCAATCACAATTTCAGTCAGTTAAAACATCATCATGATCTGAAAAGTTTCTTACAGTAAAGTTTTGCAGCCCAACTGAAGCATGATTCACTCATTTAAATAGCATTACGATTTTCTGTTATAAAATAAACTTATGTTTCACCAGATTTTCTTATTTAAGCCCTCTGTTTACCCATTCTGCAGTTGTTCAAGTTTAGTTCAGTCACAGCAGGCTGTCATGTACTGTTTGTGTTTGGTTTACTGAATCACGCATGCGCAGTATTATCGATTCACCGCTTCTCAAATCTGATCTCAGTGTGCTGTTCTAATAAGTGAATAGCAGTACATATTAGTTTATTTCTAGTCAGAGAGGGGTATTAGGCATGTAAAAAGTAAGTTGTTTGTGAATGAGTGCTTAACATTAATGGAGATGAATATTTCTTTTCAATGTTCAATCTACTTCAATTTGTAAAAACAATTAGGTTACCTTAATCGATTTGTGTTGGAAAAACATGAAGGAATTGTGTGGAACCAAGCATTTGCAGTGTAAATTTAGCTACTACTTTAGTAAGCATCAAACTAGGAGCATATTAATGTAAAAGTAAAGAGTTGATGTTTTGTTAATAGTGAGAATTAAACCTTAAAAATGTATTAAATGTGATCCAAAGCAAGTGAACTAAGAAAAAAAAAAAAAAGGAAATATTTGTTCACTTAGAATCTGGACTGTGTTTAGGCAGTCAAATATTTATGAACAGACAAAAAAGAAAAAGAATCAGTGGCAACAGTAACTATTACAATACATCTTTTTTTAAAGGAAACACCTGAAGCAGTGTTAAAGAATGCACACCTCAGGGTTTACTCTCGAGGTTGTTTGTCTCTTGCTGTTGATTTTTCCTCCAACCAAGCAACAAAAATGATTGTTTGCTTAGACGAAAACACAGACTGTAGCTGTATACCAAAACAGGTTACTCATATTTTATCCTGGGGTGTTTATTTACACAGCATTTTATGTACACTTTCTTTGTAAAAAAGCTTTTATGTCTGGAGCAACAGCAGAAACGTTTACAGCTGAGTTCGTTTCAGACAAAACAAAGCAATAAACAGGTGAAACCTATAAAGAAGACACAAAGGGATTTGTCCGTACCGCTGTCGCTGTTGTCGTCCACCAGGATGATTTCTTTGAGCAGATGTGCCGGAGTGTGGTTGACGACGCTGTGAACTGAGCGAAGGATGACAGAAAGAGCTTCGTTCACAAAGATGAAGACCACAGAGATCTGAGGAAGGTCATCAGAGTAGGTCAGCTGCTTACACCTGGACAAAAACAGACAGCAGTGTGTTCGGTTTGCAGCCTTAAAAACAGAACATTCAATCAGTTTATATGACAGGATGATAAATGATCATACGTATACAGTGGAAGTCAGAATTATTAGCCGTCCAGTGCAACTGTACTTCTTTGAACGATATTAGTGACACTTTAGTTTAGATTGTCTCGAGGCAAAAGGCTGGGGAAGGTTACAGAAAAATGAGCACAGTGGCCTCCACCATCTGTAAGTGGAAGATGTTTGGAACCACCAGGACTCTTCCTAGAGCTGGCCGGCCATCTAAGCTTAGTGATCGGGGGAGAAGGGCCTTAATCAGGGAAGTGATCAATAACTCGATGGTTACTCTGTCTGAGCTCCAGTGTTCTTCTGTGGAGTGAGGGGAACCTTACAGAAGGACAACCATCTGTGCAGCAATCCAACAATCAGGCCTGTATGGTTGAGTGGCCAGACGGAAGCCACTCCCTGCCTGAAATTTGCTAAAAGGCATCTGAAGGACTCTCAGACCATAAGAAACAAATTTCTCTGGTCTGATGAGACTAAAGTTGAACTCTTTGGAGTGAATGCCAGGCATTACGTTTGGAGAAAACCAGGCACCACTCATAACCAGGCTAATACCATAGCATGGTGGTGGCAGCATCATGCTGTGGGGATGTTTTTTTTAGCAGCGGGAACTGAAGACTAGTCAGTATAGAGGGAAAGATCCTGAATGAAACCTGCTTCAGAGTGCTCTTGACTGGGGCAACGGTTCATCTTCCAGCAGGACAATGACCCAAAGCACACCGCCAAAATATCAAATGGAGTGGCTTCACAACAACTCATGAATGTCCTTGAGTGGCCCAGCCAGAGCCCAGATCTAAATCCTATTGAACATTTCTGGAGAGATCTGAAAATGCCTGTACACCATCGCTTCCCATACAACCTGATAGAGCTTGAGAGGTACTACAAAGAGGAATGGGCAAAAATTTCCAAAGGCAAGTGTGCCAAGCATTTTCAAAAAGACTTGAGGCTGTAATAGCTGCCAAAGGTGCATCAACAAAGTATTGAGCAAAGGCAGTGAATATTTATGTACATATGATTTTTCAGGTTTCTTATTTTTAATAAAAAATGTTTTTTCACATTGTCTTTATGGGGTATTGTGTGTAGAATTTTGAGGAAATAAATTAATTTTATCCATTTTGGAATAAGGCTGTAACATAAAAAAATGTGGAAAAAGTGAAGCGCTATGAATACTTTCCGGATGCACTGTAAACTAAATGTTTGTAAAATAATATTCATACAATACATATGCTGTTTGCAATAAAAAAAAATGACAGCCTAGAGGAATTAATTGGATTACACAAAGAACACAGGGCATGCTTTTGGAGGTACAATCTACAAATCATTCTATGAAACAAACCTTATACAGCCCTAAAAAAAGCCACACTGGGGAAAAATTGAGGCTTGCAACACGGCCATTATTCCACACTGTAAATGTCGAGCGGTTACTATGGAAACCATAAGTTCCCGATCAACATCTCACTGTGAAATCCATCCTGAGCTCTGGGAAAACAGCATGAGGCTCCAGCCCGCATGGACTTTACTCTCAGCACTTTTAATATGGCTGAGGATTATGGAGCTCAGGAATAGGTTATATTTCATAAAATACGATTACAAAGACTAGCTTTGGCATTTAGCCGATTAAAATTCTCAGAGCAATCATATTATTGAGGAATGTATTGGTATATTCAGGTATTTTGAAAAAAGGTATACTGGACAAATGATTAATCGTATTACTCAAATCCGAGTTGCATTACAATCAGTGATGCACGATATTGGAAAACTTTGACATTGCAATGTTTAATTTTTCTGCGATAAATATTGCAATATGAATACAGTTTCAAAAGATGGTTTGTATAGCTCTATTTGGCATTTTTTCTAGAGAGTCTATCAGTACTCAAATACAGAACTTGACAGAAATTATTTTCTTACTTTGCTTTCTTCATTTCCAGTGGAAATATTCTTAGATCATGTAAAAATATTGTTTTGTTTTCACCTTAACTCAAAATTGTGCCCAAATGTATATCTTACGATGTGACTATTGCAGATGCCCACATTGCAAGATTGATGCTGACATGATATATTGTGCAGCCCTAATTACAATCAGTTTAAGCTGGATATAGAGTTAGTATCTGTTAATAATAATCTCATGTATTGGTATGGTATATATGAAGAGTTCAGATGCAAAACCCTCTAAATCCATCAGACCTCTTTTCTTGTAAATGAGCATTATCTATCAGGCTCCTATAATTAAGCTCAGATGTTTCATTTTATATGTAATGAAAAGGTTATTAGCTTGTAAATAAAATATTTTTTTTTTCAAAATGTCACTTTAGACAATTCTTTTTAACAAGGTAGGTTTTCTTTTTGCGTCAAAACCAGCTAAATCCACCAGTGCTTTTTATGCAAAAACCTCTAAATCCACCTATCGGGACAAGACAGTGTAATTAGTTGAAAAATCACAGAAGATGCAATTAGAAATTATTTTACCAAACATAAATCACATTACACAAACCACCTAAAATTAAAAATACATAAATCTGTCAAGTTAGTGACGGTTCATTCCACTGCGGTAAACCAGGGAAAAAGCAGAAGTAAAATGAATGAATGAAATATGTCAAGTAAACGCATTAATCAATAACATTAAAATGGACATTAATTAAATCTTAACAATCTGTTGTCATTTCTGATATTTGGGATTTAGATTTAATGCAAGTAGAGCAATGTAAACATTGTAAACATCGTAAACTAAGCTTGTTAGATTCAAATAATGTAAAAAACATTATGAAACATCAAAATCTGTGCATTGTCCATTAATATAAAAAGCTTATCAGACATATAGGTAATATGAAGTAGGCTAATATAAATGTATAGTTTTATACATTATATTTATCTTTTAAAAAATAACTTACATTAGCAGATAAAACAGAAGGTAGGCCTACTGGGCTAAAAGAGAATGTGACTTAGACACTTTTAGAAGCTGTCATTCACTCATTCTCACCATACTCAAGATCTTTTTGTCTCTTGTTTATCCTCATAGCATCCATGTGGGATAAAAGAATGGCATCTTAACTGTCTTTCGTGAAACGCAGTTGCAGTTTCATATATAGTAAATCGGACTCATTCAAAGTAACACCGCTGCACAAACAAACATTATGAATGCATGCTACACTTCTGACTGTACACTGGTTTTCATTTGCCATTTACTGACAGACGGATAGGCTCATCCAGTTCATCAAACTCCATATTTTAAAATCGAAGTACGCAAATCCAAACTTTGCGTAATTGGTATTAAGCCAACAGCCAATATAAAGTTTGCATAGTATAAAAATCATTATGTCAATGGGAACACCTCATAAATATAGCTGTTTGTGTGTGTACATGTCAAATAAAAAAAATAACAATAATAATTTTATATATTTTTCCAACTTTGTATTTGTTAATTATAATTGTAACAGCATTCAATAGCACAATGAAAATGTCAGACATTTATTTTCCTCCATTCATTCCGCAATACAACAATTACCGATCACAGATGACTAATGCTCCACTAAAACAATGAGTGTGCCATTTAACGCATTGGGTATTTTCTTTATTACAGCCTGTATAAATTATTTTCCTGAAAGATC